>NW_009197189.1:0-13687 GCF_000690835.1 Fulmarus glacialis
TTCTGTGATTCTATGGTTCTATAACCTTGGCTCAAACATCTGGGAAAACTGCTAAGCTTTAAGAAAGCACCTAGACTACAGCCATGCAAGATAAGAAAATGTAAAATTGCAAGCTGTGGTGACGTTGTTGAAGTGGGGGTAATTAAGCAGCTGAAGAGGAAAAAGACTAACATGAAAGGTCAAAAATCCTAAGGGAAAAACCGAAAATCAGGAGATGGAAACTCAGCAATGCTGAGGATTATTCTCTTTCAAAGAGTAATGGGGGCTGAGTCTTCCCAGCCTGACTGACAACTGCCTGGCCAGCAAAAACTCTTTGGATGTGTTACTGGGGTGGTGAACACATTAATTCTCAGCCCAACAGCTTGTTCATCTTAGCTATTTGCTGTGTCTATTAGCCAATAACTATCTGTTGTGGTTTAACCTGGCAGGCGGCCAAACACCACACAGCTGCTTGCTCACTCCCCCACCACAGTGGGATGGGGAAGAGAACAGAAAAAAAAAGTAAAATTCATGGATTGAGATAAAGACAGTTTAATAGAACAGAAAAGGAAGGGAAATAATAATAATAAGGAATTTCTGCATGCAAATGCATATTCAACATAACATTTGGGATACTTGCCCCTTTACAGACTGTCTTGAGAGCAAATCTTTGTTTCAATGACTGTTTATGAAAGGTCTTATGAAAACTATCAAAATCACTTCACCGTATTTAGCAAAAGTGTGTGAGTATATTTTTTGCATTTCTAATCCAGAAACAAAAAAATTCAAAGACTTGATTTTAAGTAAGAATCTTCTGTTAGAATCTTAGCTCTCAAGATTCTAACAAAATGTTGCCTTAATATCTCTGTGACAATGAAAGTGAAATATGAAATAATAACAAGAAATGTATGCTATTTCTTCTTTGAGGCTTTTAAAATGTGTATTCTTTTCCATCAAATGTATTTTTGTTGTTTTACCAAAAGGAATTCATTCTTTGCTTAGATCAAACAATGCTTTTAGATATTAAAGGTGTTTGGAGAATAAAGTGCTTGTTATGTGCTTCTAATAACAGCTACTAACTAATGACTGAAACTAAGAAGAAGGTTGGCTAAGAAGCTCAACCAGATGCCCTGCCAACACTAAGGCATCTCTGAAGTATTTGGAAAAAATTCCAGGCCCACTAAAGAGACTAAATACTCGAAGACATCTTTGTGGAACCTGCACTTTGCAGTGCATAATGAAAGATTACTTACCCTTATTTCAAAACTGATTTCCACCAAAATTTTCGTAGAGGGGTACGGAGAACAGGTGGGTCCTGTTTGCTTGAACCTGAATGGAGTACTCTATCCTCTAATTTGGTTGACTCAGTGGGTCACATACCTGTATTAGAGAAAAAGAGAACCATAGGCTGCGGTGCTAAAATCTGATCTTAATTTAACCTTTGAATTTAGTAGTTCATTCCCTGGTTTACTTTATTACAACAGATCATTTTACTGTTAACAAAATGGAACAGTTTTATCTGATGTGAAAGATGGGAAAAAGAGAGAAAAGGTAAAGATTAAAATTCCACCTTCACTCTGTTGAATCACAAAGTTAAATTTACAAAGAGTGAGGGAATTTATAAGAATTCTGTATTTTCTGCTTCAATTAGTCTTTCATGTATACATTGTACAACTCAGCTCCCTTAATTAAAGAGCACCGTATTACAAAATAACTCAAATTTTGTCTTACTGGCTTGAGTTACTCTATACACCATTTCTCTAGTTCATAAGCATCTCAATAGTTTGCTAGGTTCTGCATTTTTCAATGGATGAGATAAAAACTATTCAGGTGAAGGTTGTGGAATGTTAATGGAATTCTGCACTCTGTTACTGAAGAAAGAATTGGTTGAATGTATAGTATTTTTTCTTCATAAATGAGTGACTAGAATTATACCATTTAACAGAAAATGACTATCCTGAAACATACCTTTGTATTATCCAGGAACAAAAAATATTCCAGGCATTGAATGATTGTGGCTTCATTAAGTAAACCTTAAAACCCATGATTTTATTTAGCTGCAAAAAACAACTCTTACCTGTCTGAGAATTTGTTTATAGATGTTGCATGGCATCACAAATATGACTGCTCAATGCTGATGTTATATATTTCTTTTCTATAAAAATAAAGAGGTAGATCTGGTACTGAGGATGTTGACATAAAATACTATTTTATTTGAAACCAGAAAACTAGGTCAAAAAAATAAAGGAAGAGCTCATAAAAATCTGGCAAATATAAAAGGCATTCAGTGATAGGACAGTTTGGGATTTTTTTTTTTTTTTAAGATCTAGTATTTCTATAATGTAATGAGGCAAAAATAACTTAAATTTCTTTTCTATCTTAAGGGAACATTATTATTTAACATGAAGTTCTTTTAAAAAAATGATGATTTAGTATAAAAAAAAAAATTCAAATAAATTAGTGAATTTTCTAAAAGCTACTTAAAGTTCATAGAATCATAGAATCGTTCAGGTCAGAAAAGACCTTTAAGATCCTCAAGTCCAACCATTACCCTAGCACTGCCAAGTCCACCACAAAACCATGTCCCTAAGCACCACGTCTACACATCTTTTAAATACCTCCAGGGATGGTGACTCAACCACTTCCCTGGGCAGCCTGCTCCAGTGCTTGATAATCCTTTCGATGAAGATATTTTTCCCAATATCCAATTTAAACCTTCCCTGGCACGGCTTGAGGCTGTTTTCTGTCATCCTATTGCTTGCTACTTGGCAGAAGAGACCAACACCCACCTCACTACAACCTCCTTTCAGGAAGTTGTAGAGCTCGATGGGGTCTCCCCTCAGCCTCCTCTTCTCCAGGCTAAACAACCCCAGTTCCCTCAGCCACTCTTCATAAGACTTGTGTTCTAGGTCCTGCACCAGCTTCGTTGCCCTTCTTTGGACATGCTCCAGCACCTCAATGTCCTTCTTGTAGTGAGGAGCCCAAAACTGAACACAATATTTGAGGTGCGGCCTCACCAGGGCCGAGTACAGGGGCACGATCACCTCCCTCCTCCTGCTGGCCACGCTATTTCTGATACAGGCCAGGATGCCATTGGCCTTCTTGGCCACCTGGGCACACTGCCGGCTCATGTTCATACAATTGACCTCGGCCCATCGATCCAGCCTGTCCAGGTCCCTCTGCAGAGCCTTCCTACCCTCCAGCAGATCAACACTCCCGCCCAACTTGGTGTCGTCTGCAAACTTACTGAGGGAGTACTTGATCGCCTCATCCATATCGTTGATAAAGATATCGAACAAGACTGGCCCCAATACTGAGCCCCGGGGAAGACCACTTGTGACTGGCCGCCAACTGGATATAACTCCATTCGCCACAACTCTTTGGGCTCGGCCGTCCAGCCAGTTTTTTACCCAGCGAAGCGTACACCCGTCCAAGCCATTAGCAGCCAGTTTATCCAGGATGGCAAATGGTGTCAAAGGAGACAACATCGACAGCCTTTCCCTCATCCACTAAGTGGGTCACTTTGTCATAGAAGGAAGTCAGGTTCGTCAAGCAGGACCTGGCTTTCATAAACCCATGCTGACTGGGCGTGATCACCTGGTTGTCCTGTACATGCCACATGATGGCACTCAAGATGATCTGCTCCACAACCTTCCCCAGCACCGAGGTCAGGCTGACCGGCCTGTAGTTCCCCAGATCCTCCTTCCGGCCCTTCTTGTAGGTGGGTGTCACATTTGCTAACTTCCAGTCAACTGGGACCTCCCCGGTTAGCCAGGACTGCAGATAAAGGACGGAAAGTGGCTTGGTGAACACTTCTGCTAGCTCCCACAGTACCCTTGGGTGGATTCCATCCAGCCCCATAGGCCTGTGTGTGTCTAACTGGTGTAGCAGGTTGCTAGCCGTTTCCCCTTGGATTATGGGGGCTTCATTCTGCTCCCTGTCCCTGTCATCCAGCTGAGGGGGCTGGATACCTGGAGAACGACTGGATGAAGTAACATCTACTCATTAGCTATATTCTCAGCTAGAGTAATTTCACATTTTCAGCAATGTACTCTTTTCATCTTGTTAAGCTTCTGCAATTAAGTATAAATAGTTTCTTTGTGCACTAAAGTAAGTGTGTTTGACTTCTGTATGTTAAAGTAAAAAATAAGTCCTGAAAACATCATGGAGATATCACTACCTTCAGTTGAAAGTATGCTGTTTAATGTTTGGAGAATCATGTAATTCAATCTTTACTATCAAATTATATAAAAAAAAGAAATTATTTAGTAGGGACTAGTTAATTGTGAAAATTAGTTCAATAGTAAGTTCTCTAATGTTAGGTAGAATCAAAGGTAGCCTTCTAAAAATACTAATGAATTTTCATTTTTTGGCAATCCACTTAAAATATTGTTAAGTTCTCCTGATTTTTTATTTTGTGCAAACCTTTGGGAGAACATGTTATTTTTTTGTCAAGGAAGTACATGACGTCAATTGCCACTACTTGAATGAAAAAAAAAAAAAAAAACACCCTGCAGATCATTAAACAAGATAAAAAGTGAGAGAAAAACTTTCTGTTAAGTATACTTTACACTGACTGTAATATCCTGAGCTCAGTTAATCATAGCAGAATCCGTTCTTATTATCTTAATTGTAGATTGGTTCAATCAGAATACGTTAACTGGAGAAGGACTGTAAAGAAGCTGCATTAGTTAAAACATACATGCAGGCATAACCAGGGGCAGTGTTAACAAAGAATAATTCTTGTCTTTTGAAACGCTTTGTGCTCCTGTAGTATGCAAATGCCTTGTGATTTCTCTCTGGGATTACAGGGTCTAGATTTCACTGATGCAAATCCAAGTATATCAGTCCAAGTCAGTGGTCCCTAGACCAGCTTGGTTTTGGCTATTTACTTATTGTTAAATCACATTTTTGGGGATGAAGTGATTCTTATGATTTATTCTGAATCGATTAACACAAAACTGTTCACTGTTCAGTCATCATTTGCCACATTAATGTCCTGCAATTTAGTTCTCCTGGTAAGTAACGGTGTGTTCTGCGGGGGGTGGGTGGGGGTGGGGGTGGAAATAATCCAATTGATTTCAGTGTCTGGTGCAAAAGGAATTTTATTTGTTTGAGAAACTATTAGAAAAATTAAATCAAAGCATTGTTGGGACACACTGAAAAAACATCACGAAATCATCTTCCTTCTGCTATAGCTAAAGAGAATAAAAGAATACAGCTAATAGTGTTTGGGAGTACATCTGACAAAGAATTTAGCCATTGGGATCCTGAAACAACAATGCTTAAGAGTTCAGTGGTTCCTGAATTAATGAGGTCCACAAAACTGTGGATATATGAAGTAAATTTTGATCTAGAAGTGAATCCTTAAGTGCAAAAATTAGGAATATTCTAGGTACATAATTAGGCATACCACCTCTCCAATGGAAAATTTCAAGAAAACATAATAAAGTGTCAGTTCTGTCTTTCTCAAGCAGGGCTACAAAGAAAACTCAGAGCTATAGATATTTCTACAGAGACTGAGGCATTTTGATCATCCACTCCTCAGACATAAACTAGAGAAAGATTAAATGTGTAATCTAAGAGTCAGAGCATTCAGCTATGGTTCTGGTATAGCCAGGGTAAGGTCTTGCTTCTCTTTTAGGTGATCAGGACTCGCACTTTCAGCATCTCAGAGGAATGCTTTGATCTACTTGCATTCAAACCCTCCTATCAAGTCTTTGTTAAGAATTATTACATTTGCCAGAGGGAGAATATATACACATAGTTTAGGAACTGGAGTATCCGGCTTGATGGAAATGATCTATATTTACTTTGCTGAATATTTAATTAAGCTCATTTTAAAATGTTTTTGAGCCTTATATAGAATCTGAGGGCATATTTATGCTATTAAATAAGAGGGTTAGGGAGTGAACTTGAGTGCTGTGATTGCTGACACTGCACAGTTGTTAGCTTGCTTCCTGACTCTCTTTGGGCCACTGAGACACACCTGTTAGAAAAGCGACCAGCCCAAAGCCATGCAGACACAAGACAGTCTGTGTTACTTATCCTTGAGGCCAGGGATCAGTCCTTATCTCCCACTTATTTAGCAACATAAAGATATATTGCTCAGGTGTCCTTTGTCTAGATAAGAGAGAATATATTTTAGCTCCTGAGATATACAAACACAGTCTTGTTCTCTGGCCCATGAAAAGTGAAAGAATTTCAACAAGATAGCATAAGAGAAAACAATCTTCTGGCTCTCTGGCTATAATCAATTTTATTATCTTCTGGCTATAGTATCCACCTAAAAGATGTTGGGTCAGACTGTCTTTTTCAGATTAAGTGATTGAGCTGGGTCATCCTACAGTCTGGCTGAGTGGAGGACTTGCTGAGTTATTGAACAAAAGGGGTACATGATGCTCCATGTCACTGTGTTTTCTACAGTGTTGAACCCTGTAGTGATTTCAGACAAATAATTATCAGACTGGATTTTGTGGTTAACATAAGTAGAAGGTGCCCTAGGTTTTACACCCTAGAATGGCTTAAGGAGAAACCGAATGTCTTTCTGACAAAATGTGTTAATGTATAGAAAGCTTAATATGTCCCATAGACAATCTAGGGTATCTTGATGGTGATACTGTGTATTTCAAGGGCTTTGGCACCTCAACAGTTAAGCAGCAACTGGTGCAGATTCTGAGAAACCAGGCAGCAACCGGTACAGATTCTGAGAAACTGTGGGGTTTTTTTACAAACTAATTTCAGTAATTTTGCAGATTTTATCCTAGAAAATCCATTATTTTAGTATGTAGTACAGAGCAGGAAGCAAGTAAATCTTAAAACAGTATCCCTGTCACAGCACAGCTCTTTGGTAGCTGGAATGTGTGAACTCATATTTACCTGTTTGGAATTTATTTTTGCATAAGTGAATGTTCCCACTACATAGCAAAGCTTCCGAGCATATTATGAGAACACACTGTATTAAAAAAGAACATGTCATGAACAAATACAGCCATTACAAATCTACTGTTGTATGTGAGACTGAAGTTTAAGTCCTTTTCATAATACTGATTTCTCCATTTCTGCTAGTTCACAGTCACAAGGTCACTCAAGAATGACATCTTTCTCGATTGCTTCAGCTTTCTCAATTTAATGGTTATAGTAGTACCATTCTCATTTGATGTCATATTGTTGCATAAGTACAGATTTCACTGAATTTTGATGCCTTTTAATCTAATATTTTGATTAACCCCCTTCTCCAAAGATTACCAACAGGTTGCACATGGGCACAAAATATTTTTTATGAAAAAAGAAAAATCATGAAGCAGAGAGAAAATTGTTCACTCTTGTGGCAAAATAAAGGCTGAAGTTTTAGAGCACATCACATTGTAGACTTCAGTTTTATCCAACAAAAAAAAAGAAATCCATTCAAAAAGGAGTCCTTTTTTGTAATGGCATATCCTTCCCACTCAGGAAGAAAAAAATAAAAGAGAAAAAAAAAATCCCCAGAAAACAAACCAAAAACCCAAGGCTAAGAAGAAAACAAGTGTTTATGATCAGGGTGGTTTGTCTTTATTTAGGTTTTTGTTTGTTTCTTTGTTTTGTGAATTATATATAATGTATCAATTCTCTCTCTTTGGTGAAATCCTCACATGGTTTCTGTTTGTTTCACATAATTTTAATGTTCCCTTGCATAAAATCCTTGACATTTGGAACCATTCTCTCTAAGAACAGGAGAATATTGTGAATTGGTATTGAGCATTACAAAAGCTAAATTCCTCAGAAAGGTCAGATCTTAGAAAAAGGACTAAATGGACTGCTACATTTTAAGAACATTCTGACATAGTGTTTACATATTTTAACATGTTATTATATGCCAACATGACAAAGGGAATTTGATGTTATTTGTATTTTGACAATATTTCTTAAAAAACGTGTATCACATAATGATGCTATAACAGTGGGGCAGACTAGTGTTTATGATTTAGGGCTATAATCTGTGAAATCTAAATTTGCACTCTGTACAGGGGAAGGATGGGTTATTTACAAGATGCTGCTAAGGCCAACTGTAATCTCATCAGGGACACACCAGAAAACTCAGCTCCTCAAACAGAGAAAAACATGGTTAAATTGTTAACGGCTGCAATCTTAAATTATGCATGATTGTTGACAGATCATAGTGCGAACAAATGCTATAATGTTCTATTACAGATTTTCATTTTTTTCCTAAACCTTCAGTTTATCTATGCTGCTGAGGGTGAAACAGAGATGTGAAGTGCTCAGAGTTTAGGTTGTTTTTGTTTCACTTAGCTTTTTAGAAGCTGTGTATTTATTTTGCCATATTTTATGATCTTACTTATGCTGCTGTTCATGTACAAACACTACTCATTTACATATTGCACAGCAGGAAATACGGTTTTACATAATTTCACTGGCACCAGGCATCTTGTTGTTCTACCTTGTCCCCAGAATAGCACAGCCAACTGATAAAAAGTACTGCATTTTGAAACTACCATGCTAGCAAGAGCTGAAAAGTAATATGGATTACTGCAACCAGATTCAGAGGCTGAACCATGGTGAGGCAAACCACTGCAGGTTTTGTAGAGGATCTTTGCACAGGAGTTAACAGGGCTCATTGAAAGAGCTTTAAACTGGATTTGAAGGGGGAAAGGGATAAAACCACGCTCACTAGAGATAAGCCTCGGGGTGGCATGCCAGTGTTTGAGGGATGGTGTGTTAGCGATGTCCCTCAGTCTGCCATTTCAGTGGAGGTAGGGGATGGAGATCCACATGGCAGCAAAGATGCAAGGGTTATTCATGTGTTAGAAACCACAGAAGCACCTTAGAATGGTCACATGGGGGGATTCTCCCCCCCAAAAGGTGGCTGGATTAATAGCCCAACTGAAGCGCATCTACACCAATGCATGCAGCATGGGCAACAAACGGGAGCTGGAAACTATTGTGCAGCGGGAAAACTATGATATAGTTGCCATCATGGAAACATGGTGGGATGACTTGCACAACTAGAGTGCTGTAATGGATGGCTATAAACTCTTCAGAATGGATAGGCAAAGAAGGAGAGGCGGGGGGAAACATAGTGACAAAGGATGAGGAAAAAGCTGAGGTATTTAATGCCTTCTTTGCCTCAGTCTTTAATAGTCAGACCAGTTGTTCTCTGGGTACCCAGCCCTCTGAGATGGAAGACAGGGACAGGGAGCAGAATGAAGCCCCCATAGTCCAAGGGGAAATGATTAGTGACCTGCTACACCATTTAGACATACTTATGCTTAGACAACTGAATCACACTTACAGAGGTATCTAAATTTTCATCAAATCTGAGCGAGTGAACACAGGAGAAGTCCAAAACTGATGGACTTTCTTTACATCAGCCAGCAGAAAACATGGCATTTGATAGGATGGAATTGGGAACCTCAAGTCGTTAACAGAGTTTCATCATATCCCTGTAAAGATGTCCATAAACTATATAAATGAAGAATTTATGTGCTGCCTACTGTTTTTATATGTTACAGCCATTCTAGAAGAGTTTCGTCCTCTTTTACTAGAAACAGATTAGAAAAACTCTTTTGATTAACTACTTTTAGTATCTTACGTGCTGTGAGGTTGGAGACCTTGGTTTCAGTCACTCTGACAATGTTTAAGAAAAGTTTACACAGGAGAGTTGCACAAGAAACTGTCAGAATCAGAAAGTCATCCTTTTCAAATATGCCCAATAGATTCTATGCAGCTCTCCTACGTAAATTTTCCTTTACTGTTTGATAAAGTAGGAAACAAGGTCTCTAACCCTGCAGTCTCCAACACAGTGAAATCCAGTAATCAAATACGTTTTTCCATCTGTTCCAAATGAATGAAGATGCAGCTATTATAAATACAACAGTTGTGCATGAAAATCATATAGGCTTCGGCTGGATAGAGAGGCTATGGTTATATTTAACAATTCAGATGAAAATTACACCAGTCATAGTCTTCCGATTTATGCAAAATAAAAAAGAAACACATTAAAAATAAAGTTTATGGCATGATAGATGGAAATAATAAATGCTGGTAACTGATGTCTGTAAGATTCTATCACACTCCTCTCTGCATGGGTGGAAGAATTTATGTGAATATATTTCATTAATGCAAATGTTAATTATGCATATAAAACCTACACATTGTTTTGAAATATATTTTTAATCCTACTAGCCATTTGGGTTAATTGCTTAAGAAGCATTTCTTTTTTTTTTTTTTTTCCTTAACTTATCACAAAATAATCACAAAATCAAAAATGTTAGGGAAGGTTGCACAATGAATGGAAAGAAATACACTTTTTTGCATTTGGGTAAATGCATTTCTAATCCATCTGCAAGGATCTTATTTATAATACCAAATACGCCTCTGACCAGTGTTGGCTCTTCTCTGTGTATGGATGTTAACAAGCCATGACCAAAATGCCTGATGAGTTGGGGAAATAAATTTTTTTGGGAGTCCAGCTTCAAACATTCAGTCCAAGACATAATTACTGATATCCAGTCCTCAGCATGCTCCCAAAAGACATGTCTTTTAAAGTTATTCACAAACTGAAGCAGCATAAATGTCTAGTCTTGCTTAGAAAACTTTAAAAAGGCCCCCATGTTTCTATGTAAAGAATTAACCCACCCGCACTTTATATTTCCTTTCATTATTACTATAGAATGTACACGATGAAATATACTTTTTTTTTTCTTCTTTTTTTTTAAATTTATAATTCTTTTTAGTCTTTGGAACCTTACTTTACTCTCATTTACAGAGGATAACATTCAAGATTAAACTTTTAAAGTGAGCAACGATTGTGGTTTAACCCTGATATATTATCCATACATTTTGTACTTTAGTGGTCATTGGGTTGCTAAGTTGTGTATCTTCATAGTACACTACAATTTATTTTAAGTTGATTTATCTGAGCAATAAATCCCTCACTGATTGAGTGATATTTAAAATGAGACAACAAATTAGTTAAAATCATTGCAAAATATTATGCAGAAAAAATATTTTCCATATTATCTAAGATTTCTGAAAACATAGGACAACAACCAGACTGGCTTTATCAAAGAAGAAACACATTCAATTAAATAATATTCAGCTCTTAACATAAGAAACTTATTGCGGACGGAAATCTGAAATAAATTTTGCAGAATAAAAACTAACTTAAGAATTTTTCCTCTTCATGTCTGACACTTTGTGCTTATTCTTTTTTGTCTCTTCTGGCCCCCAACACAGAAAAAAAAAATGCATATGCATTGATTTCATTATTTTGAATTGAAAACAACCCATAATTATATGCTTGCTGAGTTTTGTGTTTGAAGAGCTTTATGAGTTCTAAAAGAAAAAAACAAATAAACAAAACAACAACAACAAAACCAAAACCTCATCATTTAATTTTGATGTATCCCCAAGGCTTGCCCTGGAAGGTGAACCCGTGAGATATATTTAACATCAGAGTAAGATGTGAGTTTACTGTGCAAATGTCATGAAAATGATTTCTGAATAACTGGTGTCCTAAAATCACAAATGGGGAGGGCTGTTTACTCCAGCTGCAGTGCAGCCTGTGTTCTATGCCAGTACCTAATAATTATTTGCAAATTATCTCCGTAATAGATGAGAATCCTCACCTGAGACACTCCCTTAAATCATCCTATTTATTTAGACTACAAGGGCTGCTACATGCTACATCTGGATCTTCAAATTTCATGAACAACTAATGCTTAAAACAGCTATGGAATCCTTACATGAACCAAGAGTGCTAGTTAATTACAAGCATCGTAGATTTATACATATATGTATTGTGTGTTGATAGCACAGCAAAGCTTTATTTCTTAAATTTTAAATAGCAACCCAACATAGATTGCATTCAGGAATAAGAGAAAATGTCAGATTAGCTCAGTTCAGCAGCTCTTATGCAGCTGGGCTAAGAGATAATGATTACATGACACACTGAAATTTGAGAATGGGTTTTGCCCAACCTGACAGTACATAGTCGTCTATTAAAGAACAGTTTGTCCTTTGAAGTGAAACATGGCACAGCAGAAAAAGATAGCTACCTGTGGTCCTCTGCGAGACCTATTGCAGTGGGGAAAGCAGTCTATGCTAAAGGCTTCCAAGGCTCTAAGCATTTGACAGGGACCAAGTTGAGCTCAAAAGGTAAGGAGTACTACTGGCAAATCCTCTAACACGCTATCATGAAGTTCTCAGCTCACTCAAGCTATACTGATGATGGAAGAGTACTAACGTTGTGTCACAATTCAAAAAGGCAGGTGAGATCATAAAACCCTAAACTGGTTAATCTGACACTAGTCCTGGGGAACGTAACACAAAAACTGATTCAGAATCTTTTGGCTAAGCATTAAAGGAGACTAATATGATTAATGCCAGCCAAAACTGGATAATAGAAAAATAAGTCTTGTCAAATAGTTTGATTTTTTCTTTTATGAAGTCATCAAATAAGTTCACAAATGTAAGGCTTTTGCTGAGTATTTGAGTTCTTCCTGCAAAACCTCTGATTAAAAACACCTGTACACACACATAAAATTGGCATAACACAATATGAACAAAATGTGCTTTAGATGCATAATTAACATGTCAAATTCTACTAGTGGGATCTTGATTGGAGGGGGTGTTTTTGGCAGGGTTGAATAGAAATCACCACTAAGTCCTATGATATACAACCTTTCCTCCAGGAATAATCTAGAAATAAATTTTAAGTTGCTGTTGCTAAAACGTAAGTATGATACAAAGATAGGTGAAATGATCTTTAACAAGGATGTTAATCATATAGAGTGATCTGATGAGTTCATCTCCTGTGACCTTTTAAACAAGCTGCTTGGTAACATAGTGGAATGCAGTTACAGGACTTAGAATAAAGCAAGCAGGAAAGTCATGGAAAATGGGGCCACGTCCTTGAAAAGTATTCAGTGTTTATAGCAGATAATTAACTTATTCTGAGTTCTCACTGTGATTTAGGGTTAGAAAGGATTAATAAAATGCTTGACATAAAAACTGAGCAGCGTGAATAGACATAGTATGTGTTTTTTGGGAAAAATACTAAATTCTGTTAGGATCTTTGATCTAGATGAAGCTGCATTAAGAACTACTGTCAGAAGGCTAAACCTAGATATACTTAGAGGTGAAGTGTGGCAGAAATACATTACAGTGGAACAAAAAGTATCTGAAATAGTTATCACTGTATTTGTGGAGTCTTAATTTTCTGAGATCCTGGAATTTCCCCCTCTGAGGGACTTATGCAAGGTGTAGGAATAATCACATGAAATGTAATGGTTTATCTCATGTATCAGATTTCAGATGATCTAATGGTCTTTAATGGTTCAAGTCTCTTCAGTCTAAATACTGTCATTCTGAACAGGTCAAAAATGCAGTAAACTAAACGGTGTCCCCCCAAAAATGCATTGTTTTCATTCAAAAGAAGGTTGCCAGAATCTGTGTCTCTTTCTAAAAAATATAGGAGTTTTCCGAAAGAATCAAAGGAAATAAACAGAAGAGACATGTTTATAGACTAAGTGGCTGAAAAAAAAAAAAAAAAAAAAAAGACCATTACAGCTTGAGGTTCTGTATATCAATTCATCATGGTTTGGACAGAACAGAATAATTTCTCCAAGTGGTTATCTCAGAAACACAGTTTCAACATTATGTTCAAAGTTCAGTACTATGCTATATCAGTGTCCTGGTTTCGGCTGGG
>NW_009197190.1:0-214 GCF_000690835.1 Fulmarus glacialis
TCCTCCCCAGTCACGCTTCTGCCCACAGCTACTGGACAACTGGTGCCAGGTGATCCTCCTTGAGCAGGGGGGTCGGACAAGACAAGATGACCTCCAGAAGTCCCTTCAAACCTCTCAGCTCCAGTCGGCTCAGCTCTGGGACATGGGCAGAGAAGAGGACACGTGCGCGTCAGGAGCCAGCAGGGTGTGAGGACACCAGGGGGAAGGGTTGGGG
>NW_009197191.1:0-3316 GCF_000690835.1 Fulmarus glacialis
GGTGGTGCTTTTGCCCGCCGGATCGCCCGCAGCGCCGCGGCAGCGCCGAGCTGCTGGCCGAGGGCCTCAGGCTCAGAAGGATTCTGGGGGTTCCGGGCACTTGCTCCACACCGTCGCCAGACCCACTCCCGCCGCACCCCGGGGTACCTAATGTGGATGCGGAGGTGAGAGGGAAACGCTTCCCCGCCTCCGGGGGTCTGGTGTTGTCCCCTCCCGTGGATTCACCCCGCGGGGCAGGACCGCTGCCAGGCTCTGAGGCGAGGCTCTGCTCCTGGCGGGCCACAGGAGGACGCCGGCCACAGCCCGTCAAGGCATTTGTATAGGCAACAAATAAAGCAATTTCACACCCTCGCAGCCTCTTCCTCGTGGGAAAGTCTGTCGGGATTTCATCGTGACTAAGACAAGCTGAGCCGCGCTCTGCAAATACAGAAATGAAATACATTTCCGTATGTTTTATTAGCTGTGTCAGAAAGTTTTGTAGCAGAGGTGCAATTGCCTATCTGCTTTCTGCAGGACACTTTTAAATACCTACGTAAGTGCTATCGTTCCCTATTCCACTCTGCGTGTTTCAGGTGTGTTTTTCCCGCCAAGGCATAAGCACAGCTATCCCGTGCCTTGTCCCTTTGCAGAGGCTGTGCTGGAGCAGGAGCTGCTTCTGTCCCTTTTCAGCCTCGGTCAGGCAGAGGACGCAAGGACTCACCCAGCCTGGGGACAAGAGGACCTGTCACACGCCCCGCGAGAGGTTGGCCCCTCCAAAATCCCCGCGGGAACGTCCCCTCCCCGCCGCCGCCCCGAGCACCGAGCTGACCTCACGCCCGCCCCGCGGGGGTTCGGCGAGGGCGATGCTAGAGCAGAGGCTGCGGTACCCGGCCGTGGGCTGGGCGGGCTTCCACAGTTGGGCTTGCTCTGTCCAAAAATGTCAAACAGAGTGGAAGTGATACTACCTTCCTCTTCTCACTTGTCCTAAGTTTAGTGATCTTTAAATCTTTCTAAGGGTTTAATATAATTTCATTTGCATTTTACAAAGGCTCTGGCTTCAGACCGTTTTTGCAAAAGTTACTTTCAAGAGAGATCTGAGCGCTAAAGGTGGGTGCGACTCTGTGTGTGGAGTTGCAGTAGCTTATTTCTATGTACAAACAATGTTAAAATCTGTCACTGGCCCTCCATGTGTCACCAGCTAATATACCACCAGTGCTTAACACCCTGACTCCTTATCCCCCCATTATTTTCCTGAATTGCACATCCTGCAGATGGAACTGGTGGCTTTGGAAATGACATGCAATCATCTGTCCAGGATGCTGAGGATTTCTGCTGTTTGTTCAAATCTTCCTGATGTTCATGTCCAAAGAATTACTCCCATCCTCCAGAGGTCAGCCAGTGTGGAAGAAGCTGATGACCCTGAGATTTTTTTTAAAATGCTTGAAAAGATCTTGGTGCACAAGATCTGTTGCAAGGTATATTACAAGGAGTATAAGCAGGTACCACAATGGAATTTCAGGAGTCGGAAGAGTTTGTGGTTCTAAGCCGTACGGCCCTTGGCAAGCCCCGTCCTACACAGACAGGTTTCTCAAAGATCTGAAAGTGATTTGATCTGTAAGTGACTTGAAAATTCATTTGCGCAGGCATTACTAGCGCTGTCGCAGTCCTTGGTGCTCAGGGCCGGCGAGCACGGTGAGGGCGCGCAGGAGACGCGCGAGGTGCCGGGTGCGTGGGAGATGCACGGCTGCCGGCTCTGCAGTGCCCGTGTCACACATGCCCACCATACGAAGTGTGCTGCCACATTCAAACGCCTCTGTCCTCTCCCCAGGCTCCTGGGAAGTTCAGAAATTCGTGTCCGTTGGTAAGGAGCTGGGCAGAGTGGCTGCGTTGGGTGAAATCAAGCATTTCAGCTGGCTGAGACTGGAGCTTTTTTGGAATACACGTGCATTTTAGCTCAGTTTTTAAACTAGAAGAAAAGGAGAGTCAGGCTAAGAACATATGGCTTAACGATGTATTTGGAGATGGTCATTTACTCTGTTTTCCACCTGAATAAATTTAAAGGCACAGCTGAAATTAACATGTCAAATCTTCATTTGAAATGTAATCTACTGTCATGTGGATGCTATCGAATCTGTTAATAATTAGAACCTGGCATCTCAGCTTAAGTGCAGCCACTAATTCAAAGTCATGGTGTTTAGCTTACTTCACAGCAGTGCTGGAAATAAGGGCAGTGAATTGTTGACAGCATATCTTTTACATACATTGAAACAGACTTGTTTACCTCTTCTTTAATTAAAGCGAATGTGATTTAGGCACCTAGCTTCCTTTTATGCCTTTGGAAATGTTTTCCTTTAAACATAGTGTTAGCTCCATAATAGAGACTGCCTATATGCTAATTGATTTAGTAGAACTGAAATTAAACTGAAGTATTTAAAAGCATTTCTCTCTTTTTCCCTGCCTCTGGGTTCCTGACTTTCAGCACACCCACTCTCCCAGAGGAGTCACTAAAAGCTGAGGGAACGGCCGGTCTGCATGCCGGCTGGAGGATCCACGCGTCACGTCGCTGCACATTATTTTCTCGGGTTTTCCAGGAGAACCAAGAGAAGGCTTCTGGTGAATAGCTCCACCAACCAACAATTCGGCACCTGACAGCACAAACCTGAGGGATTTGTGAACTACTTCCACCACGCAGATGGGAGAAGGGCTGAAAAATGAATGCGCAATTATTCCACAGAAGTCCATCAAAATCATAATGAGCATAATTCACAATAAATTCCAGCTCTGCTCTGAACCCTGAACCCAGTAATTAAATGATCTCTCAATTTTTTAAAGAAGCCTATACCCATTGGGTACTTTAAATAATACCATAAGTAATGTAAAATAATTATCTTTAGAAGGCAGCAGCGCTGTTGTGAGTTTTCTCTCTAGAAGGGTTTAGCCAGGATGGGTGAAGGCATCTCCGGTAGATTTGCAAACCCGCCGTCATGCTGGAGGTGGCCTCAGATGGGCAGAAGGAGAGAGAAAATGTAAAGCCGTAAGCACAAAGCATGAAAAAACCATAAGTGCTTAATTTTTCCCCAAGCATCAGAAGGCGGGTAGGAGGAGAGTGGGAGTGTGTGGACTGAGTCACTGAACATAATTTCATGTGTTTGGGTTTTATTCTAATTATCCACACCGGCAGTTTTCAGGAAATCTCCCACCTTTGTGCTCCCCTCTGGGTACCAGCACTGACGCCAGCGTCAATGGGAGGTATGGGTCAGCATCGCCGCTTTTGCCAGCCTGCTTTCACAGCACGTAGCCAGCAGCCCGCAGCCAGCAGCCCGCAGCCCACAGCCCG
>NW_009197191.1:3397-6467 GCF_000690835.1 Fulmarus glacialis
TACCCTTCAAGTAGTCTGGCCCTGTGCTGTCCCAGAGATTTACTTAGAAGGTGAAGTTGTGGAATGAATGGCTGATTTATTAATCACAGGCACCTTTTCGTAAAAAGACTGCTGTATTTAATATTAGTCTGCCTTTACAGGTGGTCTTATGCTGCAACTGTGCGTGCAGGACATGCAATGAAGACTTCGGTGTCCAAGAGAGAAAAGGATGGATAAGGGTACTCTTCTGTACCTGGAAGAAAGCACTGCACGTTTCCGTCATCCCAGCTACAGACAGCAACATCCCAGCGATGTCTTTGGTTACAGGTACCACAGAGTTACTGAGAAACCCTTTCAGCAAAAGTGCTTTACAAACGGCAAACACATTTCTTCATTCAAGGTGCTGAAAATTATTATGGCCAACTCTTCTCTTTCCTTTCCCTAATGCACCAACCTCTCCTTGGTCGTGCAAGGACCGGATCTCAGGCTGAGATCCAAGTCCCGATATCCCGACTGACTCATCAGTCAGGGAATCGGGAGGTGGGTGCACCAGCAGCCTCCCGACAGCCCCTCTCATTGCGGGGCTCCTTGCTGGATCCTTCTTTTCTGTACGTTCTCCGCTGGTTCGTGAGCCAAAACTTAGTGCATAAATTCTGGAAATCCCTTTTCAACTTCAGCACAAAAGGTGCAGACCAATGTCCCAACTGCTGCAGGACCATCCGCGCCACTCCGGCAGGGACCCGTGTCCCTCCACTCCGGCAGGAACCCGTGTCCCACTCCGCAGGGACCCGTCTCCCCCAGGAGGGCCAACGGGGGCAATCCCTGCCCCACACGCGGAGCTGCCCTGCAACTCCAGTGGGGAAGGGGTTGCCAATTTCTGCAGCACCATCTAATGCTGTCCCTTCTCGGCATCTATCAAGAAATCTGGCAAGATGTACTTTTCCTTTGCCTAGCTTTCCTGTTAACCCTTTCACTCAGGGGAGGGAACCAGTGGGAGCCATGGAGGAAACCAATAGCTTCCACAGTGGCAACTTCTGACTTTAGAGGGGTGAGCTGCAGAGGATAAATGATGCTTTTGTTAAAAAAGCATCATTAAAAAAGCCGGAAGATTAGTTCTTTTAGGTTGCAAAGTCAAACACTTTAAACTTTGGAAATATCAGAGTTACTTTGCCTCTTGGTGGGGGACCACCAAGGCATATGTAACCCATTTCAGGGCTGGGGAAGGGGAAAAATCATTAGTTAGGATCTGGAAGTCTGAGGAGAGAGTAGGAAATTTGTGCAAATAGGCAGGGTGGAAGATTATTAGCTCCAAATTCATCTCATTCAGGGCACTTAGGAGGTCTGGCGACAAATTCAGACTTGGTGAGGTACGCAAGTGATCTAAAAATGCAGATGAAAAATCAATATCATAGTATCATGTTTAAAATAAAAGTGCTTGATTTCTGAGATAAACTCATGGGTTGGGGGCAGTGACTGACCTGAACGTTTGGTGCTTACACTGAATTTATTGCTTGTGTCCGCACAGGTCCCAGCTGGTCAGGTGGAGTTGTCATGCAGAAGCCAGCCAAACCTCCGTTCTGTGGCAGCTCTAGCTGAGGGACTGGCTTTTGCTATTGATTTCTTGGGCTGAGCTTAATTTTAACAACATTTGCTTAAGCCCATCTTTGCTCCATTGACCTGGTTTCTTCTGGAAAGCACATGGTCCCTGACACGAACGGGCTGAGACCTTCCCAGCTCCCCGGTCTGGAGGACGTCCAGGCAGACCCCGCAGCAGCCCAGCACCAAGCACAGCGATGCTCATGCCGCTTCTCGGTCTCCCTGAGCTTGGCACATCCCACCCAGAGCCGCGGGAGCGGAGTGGCTTTTCGGCTGCCCTCCGCCAGCTCCGCGCTACCTCCATCGGGAGACGGCCGGGCTCGCCGGGCAGAGCCGAGCGGAGCGTGACGGCAGCGTGCCCCCCCTGCCAGAAGGACGGGGGGAACCAGCGGCACAAAGATGGTGCTGGCTGCCCATCGGAGCCGCTGCCAGCAGCGTCCCAGTGTGAAACCAATGTACCATATGGTGAGTAGGTATGACAGCATCTGAGCAGGGTGGTGGGCAGCGAAGCGGGACCATATATGATCATCCCATGAGCCTGCGAGAGGAAGGATTCCAGGCCCAGAATATCAATGCAATGCTGTCCTGAGCTTGTGCGCATATGGCAGAGAAGATATACTATTATGAGTCATTGAGAAATGTAATAAAAATAGGTGCTGCTACTGTGTAAAGAAAATAATAGGTACTAATTAATCTGGGTGCTCTCTATGGCACAGGGGAGCAGCGAGGAGGGGTGCGGCAGGCAGAGGACTGCCCTCAGCACGCTGTCGAGGTGCAAGGGAGCAAAGCGAGGTGCTCCCAGCACTGGCATGTCGAGAGAGTTGGCAGAAAGGCTGGGCAACCCTGTGTGATTTCAGCTGAAAAGACTCTTCAGATATTTTCTAATGCTATTTGTAATGCATATGCAACTGAGCAGGCACTTTTTTTTATTTCTATTCCACAGGAATTAAATTAATTTTAGAAATGGCACTATAACTATTTTCCTGCCTCAGGGACCATTTGTTTTAAAATCATTAAAGATTTTTATATGACACTGCACTGACATTTGATGTGAATAAATTAAGGGAATTAGTATAAAACTGCGTTCTTTCTTTGTAGACTTCCCAGCACGTATCTGCACACACATACATTTGCTAAGGCTAGCCTGTGTAAAGGCAACGGTGTCTGTGTGTCCACAAAGGAATGAGGACACAGCCCTAGGGCAGCTCTGCCGCCGAAAGCGCGGCGCAGGACGATGTCTCCTCAGCTGTTCTCAGTGTCTGGGCACATCCTGAGCGGGGCAAAACCCTTCGGTAAGTACCCTGCTGTGCTGTGGGAAAGCGGCGGTGTAAAGCGGCCATCGCAAGGGGATGGTCCAAAACTGAGACCCCGTCACTACATCCTCCCTCCGGCTCCGCAGGTTCTGACCCGACTCTGGAGCCAACGCATCCCCGCTGGGATTTCGCACACTGCCACGCAGCCAGCTTGGTCCCGAGAAAGCAGCCCTAACGCTCTC
>NW_009197192.1:0-10916 GCF_000690835.1 Fulmarus glacialis
CCTTTCAATCCAAACTATTCTATGATTCTGTACTCTCCCTGCTCATTCCTCTTTCCTGGACTCAACTCCTGCCTCCAGGAAGGGAGCACTGCTGTGAGAGAAAGCCTCCCACTCTCCCTGCAACAAGTCCCCCAGAAGAGGGCTGATAACCAGGAAGAGCAAACCACAGTGACTTGGAAGGTGGAGCCAGTTGTGCACTGCACACGAGGGAAAACAGCACAAGGGATATTTTGGCTTCCCTGAGCATATCACCTCATTTCTTTTGCGCTGGGCAAGGCAACCACAAGCTGTGGCACAGAGCCCAGATACTTCCACTGCAGTTGCCGCTTAAGAGGCTTCCTGGCTCCAAAGTAGTTTATACAATCCATTTAATGATTTTATTAGCAAATACTCATTTATTAGGAAGTCCTAAGCTAAACAAACAAGGAAGTCATCCTGTGCGCTGAAAAATAAACTCTTTCACAAAACCGAAGTCTCTTAACACTACTATTCAACATTAACCTTTTCCCTCTCCTATTTTTGTGTTAGGGTTTCACAGTCTGTTCTTAAATGCTGCTGAGACTTCATGTACCCCATTGAGGGTAAATGAGGGCCATGAAGGCTTATCACTTTGTGAAATGTGGCCTTGAATTATCAGACTATAATGGGATAGTACTTAAGGTAAATACACTGAGGTAGATAGCTGAATCCTGACCTTTTGTACCGAGTTCTCCACTCCTCTTTTTTTCCCTTTATCAAGACGCATCATTGTAAAAACACAATAATGAGGAAAACTTTTCATATAATATTGTTCTGAAAAGAATCACCTTTTTCATATTACTGTATAGTTGCCATAACAACTTGATGCAACATCTTATTTAATAACCATTCTCTGTATCCTTTTTAGCATTTTAGTTGTCATGACAACAACATGCATTTTATTTCAGACCTATTTCCCAACATTGTTAGATATATTTTAGTTGCTTTGAATGAAATCAGACTCAGTCTCCACTAAAAAGATCAGAAAGAAATCTGATGCAGTGTCTAGGAAAGAAAGCGTCTTTTTGGAAAATGTTCTAAAGCTGTTATATAACACATAACTATGTCTTTCCTGATGTATGTATTATTACTTCAACAAAAAGCTCAATGCAAATACTATATTTGAGAACTGAATGCTCAGAATGGAGCATATATAAATGTCCAACATTCTATCTAAAAATAAGCAATAGCTATTGATTTTAAAAAAAAAAAGAGAATAGAGTTATTTAAACTAAGGTAGGTATGCTTTCAATGTGTAGCTTATAGTGGAATATTGGCTTCAACCTCTCCTGCCCTACAGCTAGGTCAGATATTTATGTTAGATCAGAGTGCCGTCAAAGCACAATAATATTATTTTGCACTCCATTATAACATTACTCGGGAATAATTCTGAGCTTCAGTGGGAAAAAAAAAAAAAAAAACCAACACAAAAACAAAAAAACGCTGTGGCAATTTGATATTGATTTAAAGTATATGCTGTAGTGGAGATTTACACTTCTTTATTTTTTGTTGTGAGGTCGTTGTCACAAAATAGTGAGCTAATATATAAAAAGCTACCCAGTCAGTGACACTTTTGCTGCTGAATGTCAGAAGAGAGTTTACAAATTATAAACTGAGATTTGTAATTTACAGTATCACAAGTAGCAAATTCACATTGCTCATGTAGAATAGGCCGATCACGAAGTTCACCATGGAAATAATGGTTCACAGAGGCCAAAGACTGAACAAGTTCTTGTCTCCTTTTCCCTTTTTTTTTTTCCCCCCCTCCATTGACACCAACACAAACTTTGCTACCTGGAGCCTACCCATTTCCTTCTGAAAGGAGTGTTACTACCTCATCACTTGAAATGCAGACTGCAGAGATCTTACAGTGCTCAGCGTTTTGCAGCTGTCTGAATTGTAAAATATTTACGAGCTGTGAAAACTTAAAATCGTCCCAAAAAGATTTCCAACCACTTCCTATTACAGATCAGAATACTCTTTATGCATTTGCAGTCCTTACAAACATTTTCTCAACCACAGGAAATGTTTTAGCTTTCCCTGAATATTTCAAGCTTCTTTTCCTACAACGTGAAATTTGGAGTCATCCAAAGTGCAACATGTGGTTTCTAGGGTGCAGTAGCTGTAATGGTAGGAATGGTGAAAGCTGTAATGGTAGGAATGGTGAAGCACGTATGTGTAGTTAGGGAGATAGAGGTTATGAATTTTAGAGATATGAATCTCATTTTCCATTTTATTGCTTCTGTGAATTGGTATCATGTGTGCTGTATGCAGGTGCAGCTTGACTCCCTCATTAACATTTTCTTCAGTTCTAATAAATCCTATTATCCAGACATCCTACTCTGGATCTGAAGCTTCTCTCTAAACATCTGTCGTGGTTTAACCCGTCAGGCAGCTAAACACCACACAGCCGTTCGCTCACTCCCCCCCAAGTGGGATGGGGGAAGGAATCGGAAAAAAGGTAAAACTTGTGGGTTGAGATAAAGACAATTTAATAGGACAGAAAAGGAAGGGAAAATAATAATAATGATAAAAGAATATACAAAACAAGTGATGCACAATGCAATTGCTCACCACCCATTGACTGATGACCAACCAGTTCCCAAGCAGCAGCCGCGCCCCACCAGCCAACTCCTCCCAGTTTTTTGTTCAGCATGACGTCATATGGTATGGAATATCCCTTTGGCTAGTTTGGGTCAGCTGTCCTGGCTGTGTCCCCCCCCCCGCTTCTCGTGTATATCTCCAGTCCCCTCGCTGGCAGGGCAGTATAAGAAACTGAAAAGTCCTTGAGTTAGTGTAAGCACTGCTCAGCAATAGCTAAAACATCAGTGTATTGTCAACATTATTCTCATCCTAAATCCAAAACACAGCAGTATACCAGCTACTGGGAAGAATATTAACTCTATCCCAGCTAAAACCAGGACAACATCCTACTTCAGAAGTACATAGCAGAAGCAAAAACATGGAAAAGAAGGGGGTTATCTGATTTTTAGAAATATGGAGAAAGAATTTATTTGCAAGAAAAATGCAGAAAAGACTAGAACACACAGTAAAAGGAGAACGCATGGAAAGTAGTGAACAGATCAGATATCTTAATCTTTTTCTTAGCACAAGAGCTAAGCAAAAACACCAAAAATTAAAACACAATGTTTTTTCGCTTATTATCAGTGAACTTAGTAGACTAAAAATTAAGAATTTGGCTAAAAAAATAACTGCAATTACCTAAACAAGATGCAATAAAAGAATTATAAGTCCTCATGCTCAATTGTTAACTACAAACCATGTGAAATTGGAAATTTCCTACTGGTAGAAACTCCCACGGACATTTACCAGTTATAGACAGACAGGTACATAAAGAGCATGGCAACAGACAGTGATAGAAAACAGTATACTTTGTACAAATGCACAACATGCAATTAAGAGACAATTTAAAGAGAAACTACATTAACATCTAATTGTTTGGAAGGGAAAGAATGAGATAAGAGGAATGTGAAAGTGAGTTAATATAAAAATCTTTCTAGAGAAGAAAAATCTTTCAGTTATTTAAATCTTGCTGCTTGCAATTATAAAGCTACTACATGCAAAATCTGTCCTGATTTATTGATCTTCTTGATTCTCAAAATGCTCTTAACTGTTACCATTTGAGTTAAAATATTCCAAAGCAGCTTGCTTTTTTCCCCTCCACAGTATTTCTTTTGTGTGAATTAAGGATTTATTTAGGAAAGAGACCAACATAAATGTTTCTTATTAAAGAAATGTAGTTGCTCTAACTATGTTTTAAAGGAAACATAAATGTTCATATTCTTCCTGAGCTTTATATTGGGATAAAAGGTAAGTGATAAGAACCCATATCAGTACAAATGCACTCCCCTCCTTCTCAAATACATTTGTATGGCCTTATTTTTTAAGTATCAGCACTCTTACCAAAGCCAATCCAGTTTCTATGCTGTTACTGTTTTAGCTAGATGATAACAATATTTCCCAAACTCAGTTTTCTTTCAAATCATCAGTATCAATGTCTGCTCAGATTTCCATTTAGCGTTTCAAATAGGAAATACTACCTTTTTAGTTTATAAAGGTACAAGTCTCCTTCAGTCATGGCTTCTGCAAATTAATTCATGGCATACAGCATAGTAAAAGGAAAATATTAGATATCTTATTTTTATACTTTTACGTTTCAAATATGAGCACTTTGCCTGAATATTTGTCCTCTCTTACAATATGAAATCAGGTTGTCTGTTCTGATCAGTCCAAAAAAGAAAAAAAAAAAAAAACCGAAAAACCTCTGCTTTTCCTTAAGTGCTAGCTTTTCTTCACAAATCTTGAACTCTTTTATGAAATAAAGCTGAAATACAAGTTACAGCTACAAAGTTTTTCTCTGGATTTTATTAGCACTGATTTATTATTTTTCAAATATAGTCCCTTAACATACTTTGAGAGCATTAGTAATTAGAAGAAAATCTGTAGTATCTACTAATATTTTCTACCTAGAAGTATTGGAATCCTGCTTGAAGTAGGTTTGCAGAGCCTAGCCTCTTAGAGTAGCCAACTCTGAAACTGGCCTTTAAAAGTACCTGACAATAGCTTCTTGCATTGTTTTTACAATGCCAGCCTGTTGACTACAGCATACCAGATGTTGGAGAGGGGAATTTATTTTTAGATATATCTTGTTTTCTTTCAACACATAAAGAACAGAACTGATAAAACATTAGAATAATAAAAAAAAAAAAAAAGACAAATTAAGATAATCTTAATTATCCATAAGCACTTAAACATGTCTGTGCCTGTGGGTGCTTCCTCTATGTGGAAAGAACAGACAGGGCATCATGTCTAAGAATAAGAGGCTAACAGTCCTGCCTCCTACAACACCCTAGTTCTCTTTTAAGTGCTTATTATCAGAACAAATACAAAGCAATTGGAGGGGGGAGGGACAAAATGAGTAGGTGAGTCTGTTATAACAAATAGTTGTAACCATTCAATACCATAGCTTGACACTACGGTAAGAGTCTTCCTCTCAAATGTCAATCTTCGGATATGAAGCATAGCACTGGCCAGTCAGTACCAAGCACAGCTCAGAGAAAGAAAAGAAGGGGGGGGAAAAAAAAAAAAAAAAAAAAAAAAAAAAAAGAATAATAATAATAGAAAAAAAAAGACACTAACCTTTGCAGATGAGGTAGGTACCCAACAAGTCTTAAGGAGCTGCCTACAGATTCGCTGCGCTGTTCTAAATTGCGTCAGCCACAATAAGCTCCAATACGACAGATTGGCAGGTGGAGATTGCCAGAGTGCACCAGTGATATAGCAATCACCCTTCTCTTTCCAACTCTCCTTGACACCTACAGCTCACTGGAGTATACCTCAATGACAGAAAAAAATTTAAGTTCCCTGCTTAGCCAATCTTTATGGCAGCTTTTTGCTGCTCTAGCAGCATACAATGAACCCAGGAAGTGCTAGAGGCTGCCCCTTAAGGCAGTAATGCTACTCTACAACTGCTCAACCTAATTGCCGGGGAAATAAAAGCACACAGTTCTATTCCCACTCAACCAGAACAAAACCAAACCAGTAATCTCAAAGGCCTCTAGGTTCAGGTGATGGCAAGACATGCCTTTGATAATGGGAGGCAGGCATTAGCATGTGTTGGGGGTAAGAGGAAAGAAGAAAGTCACTTTATGCCTGAGGAAGTCATCCAAAGAAAAGAAGGTGCATGTGGGACAGAGTCCATGCATATTAGCCCCTTATAAATGACTCCCAAAAGTGAGAACAGAAAATACAAATATTGAAAAGGAGTAATAAAGGGATTTTCTGAGCCCTGTCCTGTGTATGTTATACAGCAAAACCCCGTCATTTCCAGGCAATGTCCACCGCAGTATCTCTGTCAATCATAGTGGACCATAAAACACAGCTCCTGGTCACATCTTTTCCCAGACAGCTAGGAAGATAACTTACTTTCTTAGAGTGACAGAAGTCTTTCTGGGGCAATTTGCTTGCATTATTTGTAATAATGCAGAACATCTTTGCACCCGGTTACCGCTATTTCCATGGAAAACAATGGCTCTTGTTCGCAGTGAGCAGAGCCAACATTATTATTATGCAGAATCACATTCTGTGTCACGGCAACTGGGAATTTAATATCATAGTGCTGCCTTTGTCCAATGAACTGATTCGTTGCTTTGACAGCAGCGTTAATTATACCATTGACAGAACTGCAATTAAATTAACATGATCACAATTTTTCATTGCCCAATATCAAGCAATTTACTTCAGACAACTGCCAATTAGTTAGTTTTCCAAAAACGCCCTTCCAGAGACATGATTTGCAAGTTCAGCTGTTAATCTGATTGAAGTGCAAACAGTACTATGATTACTTATCCAAATGTTACGTGGTCTAACAGGTCACTGCTGCCCTTCGGACATCTTGGAGTCTTCACTGTTTACCTTTAAGCAGGTATGAGGGGAGAGAGTAGAATGAGTACTATCAGTACCATCTCCTTTAGAAAAGCAAAATCTATCCCCAGTTATATATCCAGCCCTTGGCATGTTTTACTGTAAAACACTGCAGGAGTTATGGGGAAATTAATATAATCTTGCTGATCAAAGACCATACAGCAACTCACAGGAGGTATTCTGTTCAGTATTTATTTTGACCCTAAGTCAAATTGAAAGGAAATTTTATAAAACTTACATGCTTATATGGCAGAATTTTTTCAAAAGCTAAAAAATTTCTCTTTCAGAATAGTGAGTTTTACTGCCTTCTGCTCTGGGTTTCATTTTTTGTAATTTTGTCCATTTATAAGATCTTTGGGGAGATTCCATCCTTTCTGCAATATATCTAAAAACTTAATCAATAATTGGATTAATACTTCCTGTTTAGAAGGTTTTCCCATACTTAACTAAGCCCTTAATACTTTAAACTGTTTAAACAATCATTACTAATCTTTTTTTCTTTTTTTTTTTTTAAACCCAGACCAAGTAAGCTTGGAGTATAAAAACTCTGTTCCCTAGAGCGAACCAGCATGATCATGGCCTGGCAAGATGTTCTGCCAGGTGTGAGAGTGCCTCAGTGTCCTGGGCCAGGCAGACAGCAGTCACCTCTGTAACAGCATGTCAACACCCCAGACACGAGCAGTATCTTGCATTTACCTGAATGTGCTAGGCAACACCGCAAGCAGAATAAATGGGCTCCAAAAGAAGTTACACCTAATCCATGAGGATTGGGAGAACTAGACTTGATTTGTGATCTCTATGGAAAAAGAGGAAGTTAAAAAATGGAGCAATTTTGTTCCCCCCAAAAAAGTTTGCAGGGATGTAAGCTGGATCTAGTGAACTCAAAGACCTATTCCACAGTCTGACCTTTTAAATTTTTTTTTCTGTGTAATTTTCAAATATTTAAAGCACTTACCCATTTATGTCTCCTATTGAATAACATCACAGCACAGTAAGGCACATTGCAGTTATCAATATAGAACCATATCTGCTGTAGATAGTCACCTTATGTAAATATTAGCCTGAAATTTAACACACACAGGTTAGGACTGATTCTAATACAGAATGAGAAATTTTTAGAGAAGCTAGTCAAGGCCCTGATTTCACCCTCCTTTGAAAGTTTCTGGAAAACAAACAAACAAAACCAGCACACCACAACAACAAAAAAACACCAAACAAAAAAACCAACACACACAAAAAAAAAGCACCACAGAAGACAGTGGCAGGATGCCTTGCAAATTTACTAAATACATTGCTCCTCTTTAATAATGAAAGGATAATAGTATCAAAAAATTGTCTGGTGCTTTAGCAATCTATAGGTAGATTGTGTTCAAAACCACAAAATTAATTTGGAAAGTCCCTCATAGCAATAAGGTTGTCTCTTTTTATTTTATAGATTCCTTTAAAAAATAAATTAATAGATAAACCCATACTATATACACTTCTCAAAACTTTCCTGCGGTGCAAAGCAGTATTGAAGAGCAAACCCTAAATGCCAACGGAGGAGGTTACGCCTAGCCCATTGATAGAGCCACGAAAATGTTTACCTTTCACTCTGATATGCCTACATGCAAACGTATTTTTTTAAATTTGCGTTACTGACAGTACTCACTCTTAAAATACAATTTTGCACATATTCCTCCCCTTTGCCCTTCTCTTGCTACCCCAGTGCACACACATCCTACTTCTCTCCTCTGCCCCAATTTAAAAACCCATGTGAGCAAGCAATTATACAACATAACCTGAGCAACCGTGTGCAGCTTTGGACAACATACTGCATACATACTGCAATCCCCATACTGCAACAAAATGAAAAGCAACAGCATTTACAAACGCCATTTTTCTCAGTGCTGTTCTTGCTGCCCTGCATCACCCACTAACCTTAGGGCTGCCTTGGCTCTCCCATGAGCTGGTTCTCCTTTCCAGATCCCACAAGCATGGAATTTCAGCAATTTTCCTCCCTCTCCTACCCCTTACCTTCCTTTGCTGTGGGCTGGGGGAAGAGGGAAGGAAAAGCCCTTCCCAAGGTCCATGGGGAGGCAGCTGAAAAGGCACTGCCTTTCCTCCTCATTTCTCCCTAGAATACATGCAGCACCCCTTTTCCGTGAGAGTCTCTGAAGAAAGGCAAAGCACAGTTTCTCTCCCATGCACATCAAATATCAGAAACTAATCTAATTTTACTCTTAAATACAGGTTCTTGTATTTTGAATAATACATTTTAGATGTAAAGCAAATTAATATGACATTGCTAGGTTGACATAGGCACAAAAGTAAGAATTAACTCCTGAGGTCTGGTTATTCATCCTGAGGGATTTCTGTTTACATGACCAGCTGACCTACTGCATTTCACTCACCCTAGAAGAAGCACAAGGCAAATGTGTTCCATAATGTTCTTCGTCTATTTACTATGGTCAGTCTGAAAGCACGTAAACTCTTGTGTCTCAGGCGAACAATTTAAAGTCTCCAATACAAACTCTGGAGAGGTTGTGGACAGTCCATAAAACATTCATTTCTCACTTACACTATTAAATATTAATATTATACCAGTTCACAGGAATTGTCAAACTTCATTGAGGAGAGGAGGACAAAAGACATTACCATTTGAACGTGATTCAATCATGGCTAAAAAGTGATGCAGTAACTTCACATTAGTACTGTCAGCATTTAAGTGGAAAAAACCCATTTCAAATAAAGTTGGCTATTTTCGCATCCCAGAAAATTTCATTCAGGACATTGCATCAAAGTTATAACTACACTGAAAGCCTTGGGACTGTGGGCAGACTAACCATGAAGACAGCTACAACAAAACCCCTAGAGCCCATGATCCACAGGAATCTTATTTAGTATCTCTAGCATTCATAACACTCTGAAAGTACTGACTACACTTAGAGCCACTTTACAGCTGAGAGGATGACCTCAGGATCAAAAGGAACTACTCACTTGAAAAAGGGACATGCAAACAGCTGATGCTTCAGAGTATAACTTGGTGGGAAGTCCTGTCTGGGCTCTGTGTCTGCTGAAACAAATGAAGAGGACAGCCAGTGTTAGTCTTGTGTACTTGCAGACATGAATTGAGAGCTTGTTCTGATCAGTGGTGCCACTGAAATAAACTGTCTGTAAAGAAAAAGTCGATCTGAAACCCACTGGCTCTTTCCTGGAAGTCTGTCCACTGACATTAAAAGACATGTTCAGGCCACAGCCTCATGCTATTAAGTAGGATCATTAGGATCTAAATCTGACCCAAAATGTATCAGTACAGACAGGAACTGTTACCTCAACAGATTACACATTCATCTTTCTGTCGTTGAATCATGTGTATTCCTGCACTGCTGTGAGTTTTGCAAACATTTATGGTTGGTATTTTTGTTTTCTTTTGGCATTAACCAGTGTGTCACTTAACTTATTTTTCATCTGGCACACTGGCATGAAAAACAAATAAATACATCTCCAAGCCTTCAAAAATTTCTGCAATTTCCTTTAAGGCAGAATCCTGCTTACAAATGAAGCTTTTATTCCAGTGACGGCCTCTAAGCTAGGGCTGGCAAAATTATTGGTTGGTATTTTTGTTTTCTTTTGGCATTAACCAGTGTGTCACTTAACTTATTTTTCATCTGGCACACTGGCATGAAAAACAAATAAATACATCTCCAAGCCTTCAAAAATTTCTGCAATTTCCTTTAAGGCAGAATCCTGCTTACAAATGAAGCTTTTATTCCAGTGACGGCCTCTAAGCTAGGGCTGGCAAAATTATTGCCCCAAATAAATCAGCAGCCTGAGGTAGGTAATCTTTTTTCATGTTTGCCACCTTCACCTCCTGTAAGGTATTTGTTCATTGCATCTGTTCTTGGGCTATGTGAGACTATCAAACTACTTGTTGGCAAAAATTTTTGACTGATGATCATACATTCTTCCTTGGTTTTGGTTGGTCACACTAGGGTAACGTAATATTCCTTTGCTCTCTTGTACAGATTACTTCCACAACAGAGAACAAAGAAAACCTGCAAACTGACACTGGTTAACAAATGATATATTGTAATTCCCCAAGTACCACTGTAAAGACAAAGCAGTTTCCAAAAACATTCACTAACAGCCTGGCCACTTGATCAGCTCTTTAGAAAATAAGTATTCAAAAACATTTCTTCCAGCTATGTATGATCTTGCACTTTAAAAAATACAGCAAACAAAAGGCAGAGGCCTTAGCTGAAAACACAGGTCTGCTCTAACAAAGACTTATATGACCTCATCTGCTCTGTACATGTTACATTGCAAAATGGCTAGAAGTACAGAAAAAAATGAGAACGTAATCTACAAGCTCATTAACATGTTTTTCAAAAGATGCTGACTTATGCTTTCATCCATCCTTTTGATTGCAGCAAAGGATAATTGTGTAAGAAGAGAAACAATCAGGAGGAAGA
>NW_009197192.1:10947-25457 GCF_000690835.1 Fulmarus glacialis
CCTATCCATCTTCTGTTCCAGCTCTTCAGCACATCCAGCACAGATTTGCATGTTCCCCAAGGAGCTTGTCATTTATCTAATAAAAGGTGAGATTCTCATAATGTCAGTGGAGCTGACGGGGGCAGTGCTCCATAAGAAGGCTTACTGAAGTGAGCATGGCTATTTGTACAGCAAGGCAGTGCCCAGCAAGAGTCGAGGCAGACTCAATATCCAGCATTAACGTGTTGCCTTTGGTCAACAACTTCCCCAGCCAGCTCAACTCACTGGCATGTGAGTGTATTCTCAGGCTGAAAGCACTGGAGTTTTGTAGGTTTTCTGGGATGTTTCTCGGTTGTTTTTAAATCTCTTGAAATGGGCAAGTTCTCTAACATTTAGTGGGTTTAGCTGAACTGCATACCGGAGAGTACAAATCATTCAAGGATGCATTCTGTTCAAAGGTGAACTAGATTTCAGTCAGTACAAAGGGCATAGGATGCCTGGGAGGCTCATTTGGCAACAATAGTGATGCATGACGTTATTCAGTAAAATACATCTTTTCAATTAAAATTTTATCTGCTGGAGGTTTATTTAAGTTACACCAAACAATTTAAAAATCTACAGCTCAGTGACGTGTCAGAGAATACGCACTCTGTTATTTGCAAGCTGTTAAAATCACTGGTCCAGATGCTTCCTTCCATTTTCTGCCATAAATGTGAAGCAAAGTCACTGCAGCCAGGGGAATTATCCCACTTCTGTACTACTGAAATTGAGATCAGGATTCAATTCATTATTTGTCATTAGCAAAGAGGAGGAGGACGACCCATGCTTTTTCAAAATAATAAACAGTGACGAGCACAGTGCTCCATAACTCATCTATTTTTATTTTAAATGGTTTATCCATGGCTGAAGAGCTTGAAGAAAATTAAGCTTCATCAAAAATCCTATTCATGCTTTCCAAACTGGAATGAATAGTCTGTCATTTTACTTATGCAGCTCTTTCAATTCTGTGCTTATGGAACAGTGGTTTTCTGATTTGTTTCTTCCAGTGTGGGCTACTGATTGTGTGCTGCAGTTAAAGCCTCTTCATCTTGAAGAAAAGTTATTACTAATGCATTGTGGGATGCCGGAGCTACTGTTGAGTGTCCAGTAGCTTTAGCAGTTCATCAGACTGAAACTAGGAACACACAGCGGGTGGGACATCTGCCTGGAAAGCTACAATAGCATCAGTCAAAGACACACACACAAATTATAATAATGACTCATTATAAACTCTTTGTGCCTCTAGAAGAACACACATATCACAGCTTGCCATCTTGTTATCATCAAGAATGTGAAAATGCTGCTTAAAAATGGGTGAAATGTATGTTCATGTAAACATCCATATTTATAGGAAAGGAAGAAAGTGACAATTAAACTATATCAAAGTAGAGGCAAAACACACAACACTAATGAAAGAGAAAAGCCTCTTGGAACTACGCTACATAGCTCTTTCCAAAAAGTCAAAACAAAAGCAGTTCTTTTTCTAGAGCCAATACAGGAACATGGAAATCCATTTGTTTTTAAGGGAAGGGCAGTTATGCAATATTCAGTGGCCCTAAGAAAACCACGGAGTCTTTCACGTTATATACTTTTTCTTCTTATATGACTAGGATTTTGCATCCTCTAGGTCATCATATCTGTTGTCCAGATATTACATGTTATACTGACATGTATATTAAGGTCTAAATGTTATATTTAAGGTCTAAATTTAAGCCCATGTAACCTGTTTCCAAAGCCTTTTCTCTTTGCCACATTTGGAAGTGCCTTCTAGCACGCTGTAAGAGTTTGTGAAAGTGAGTGAGCCACAGTCCACAGTTGCAAGCACAAGATTTAGAACAACTTTGTATCACAGAATGGATTAATGGTGAAATAACAACTTTGATAAACACTTGAATGATAAAAGGTTCAATACTTAATAAAAAGTTGAAAGGAAGCTTTATTGACTGGAGGTCAGATGGGCAGAGAGAGAAAATTCTGCCTTATGCATCCCTAGAAGCCTCTACTCTCAGCCTGAACCAAATCCAGGAATATAGGACAACCATGAAGTCAAGAACACTTTGAAAAGTATTTGGCAAGCATATACCCTGTCCTTAGCCAGATCCTTCCACTCTTAAGATAGAGTTAAATTCTGACAGAACACTTTCTGGAGATTTATCCCAAATGTATACTTTACTGGGGACTACAGCTTTGCAAGGAACTGATTTCTCAGACATACTGAACAAAAGAAAATGCAGAAAACAAAAAATGATTAACCTAAAATGATCATCTTCGAGCAGCTTACACAATTTTGGAAATGAAGTGCTAGTCTTCAAGGCACTATTTACAAAACAAAGTTTCAGCAGCAGTCTATCTCTCTGACTCTGCCCTTCACCAAGAAGGTAATGTGTCAAAGGGTCTCCATCTCTGCTGCTGATATCCTATTAGCAACAGAAACATTTACAGGAGCAGAGACACATAATCAAATTTCCTGATTGCTCTAGCCCATTGCAGCATCACTAACAGGTAGTGCAGAGAACCCATTTTCCAAAATAATCCTTACACATAATGTTGTGATACTTTCTTGGAAAAGAAGAACATTTGGTTGCAAATTCTCACAGATGAATGGTGGAGTGAACGAGGATCTCCCACACTCCCAACAAGTTCTCCACACAGCGGAGTGAGTGTGAGGATGTTGAAACTGCTGCCTGCTACACTGGTGTATATGAACGAACACGTGCCCCAGGACAGAGGTAGTTACAGAGTATTAAAACAGTGAAAGAGCATAGACACTTTTTATTTTTTATAGATATTAGCTAGTGAATAACTGAGACAGGTAAAAATGGCACCCTGACAATGTGCTTGCCTATGGTAAGCGTCTTGGAAACACCTTACAGCATCCTAGCGAAGGCCATTTACCAGTATGCAGTATAAACCACCGCTTATAGCTTTCACAGCTACTTGGTGCTGGATGAGAAGTGCCTCTCCCCAGCTGAGCTGTCTGCATGCTATCACGAACACAGTCAGCACAGCAAAATCACAGTACACACAATGTTAAATCCACTGTCACCTCAAGGGCGACTTTCGGCAAACACTCCCTTTTATATTAATCCAACTTTTCCTTCAAACAAAGTTGTGATCTGTTTGTCCACTGGATTTTCCCAGCTAAATTCCTCTGAATAAACTGCGCACCAAATAAGAACTGACAACGAGCAGACATCAAAAGTGATTTAGTTCCCTGGACTACTTAACTATTGAGTGGCAGGCACAGCAAAAGAGATGCGTGGATTCCCTATACACAGCAAAGTTTTTGCTTTTAAGAAAATGTCCCACACAAGTGAACTTTGCGAAATAAAAAAAGGTTAAAAGAGAGAAAGGGAGGAGGACAAAAAGGAGTGCTCTGTTGCTTTCTTAGGAGAGGAAGAGACAGCTTACGGAAACTGAGAATAGGAATGAATACTTGAATACCAGGCAATGAAAAGAAATCAATCCAAAAAGAAAGAAGGCATTAATCTGGAGATGCCTGGACACTGAAAAGGAAGCACGCAAACTAGAAGAAGAGTAAATAGTAAATTATTTACCAGTTATGTTTCTTCACCAAATTGGTGAAGGAGGCTAACTGCACTGAGGACTACCTATCAACCACCAATCTCCAGACACCACCGAGGCCTGTTCCTCTCACTCCAAAGAGCTGTCATGGCATCATGGAGGCTGGTGGCTCCCCGGGGCCACAGTGCTGGAACCAGGACCCGTCTTCACTGCCCCAGCCAGGGGCAGGACAGCCAGGGGGCAACAGGGCAGCCCTAGCCCCAGGCATCAGGCACCTCCCTGGGGCCAGGCCAGGACATGGGCCCGAGGGTGGGCCCAGCTCAGCAGGGCCCATGGCCAGGCAGGGCTGTGGGGAGCTGGAGACCAGCTCTGCTGTGGCATTACTGGGGCAGGGGCTGACAGCCCCCAGGGGCTGACATGGGGTCCGGGGCTGTGGGCAGGGTCAGGGGAGGCCCAGGACCCTGACAAGAGCTTTTATTAGCGACAGTAAAGAAAGCACTTGGGCAAGGCCTGAGTGCTTTGGGAGCCTGCCCAGGCACATGCTGACATTTAGAGGAGAGCTCCCTGCCCAGCACGTGCCTCCCGCAGCCATGCGACTTCACCTAAGGCCGCTCCGCGTACCTGCACCCTGCAGCCCACAGAGGCTGTGTCCACATTCAGGAGCAGCGCAGCCCAACAGCAGTGGATCTGTGTGATAAATCCCTCACAGCACGTACTCTGCTCGGGCTCCAGCGGGGCCCCTGGGACCCGAATGCCCTTTGGCGCCCACGGGGGCTGTCCCGGCACACAGCTTGCAGCTGAGCTTCCTCCCAGAGATACCCGGCTTGCTCAGCCTGCGACCAGGTGAGGACGCACACCAAGGCACCGCAGGCAGGGCTGGCAGAAGACTCGCTTCTGTAGATGGACACTCAGCTATAGCTACAGCCTATTCAAAGAAAACATGATTTGAGCCCATAGAATTCAGTAGAAGCTGTTGAATCCTTTGATTGCATTGAATCCTTTGAGAGGAGGCGTATAAAACTCCTTTCAAGCACTACCCCATCACACTGGCATCCTCCCTGTCTCCATAACTGAGAGGTAGTTTAAACCCTTGTCTCCTCTTTCAGTTCTTCATTTCTTTCTCTGGAGGTCAGAATGGAACCCAGGCACCCTTCTCTCACTAGAAGAAAATGATATTTTTATTTATGGAAATGTATTTCCTGATTTACTCCACAAAGTCCAATCTTCTTTCTCTTCTCTTCTCTCCCAAAAAACACCTGGCATTTCAACCCAGCAGTCCATGATATTCACACATATACAGGACCTACTTCAGACAGCAGGAAATCTGACTGCATTTAACAGAAGAAGATAGTGGGGGTTTTTATTGGCAGCTTGACTGACTACTTCTGCACCCAGCAAGACCGACCAAAAGCGGGATCCTGAGATTACAAAACTAGCCGTAAGTCATCACAGGTTGCTTATCTCCTGAGTCACAATATTTGTCTTATCACCCTTGCCACTATCAGGTAGCCTAACTCCCACTACAGGGAACAATTGCTGTTACTCAAAGTAATACTGTTTCTTGGGGAAAATATAAACTTGACTGAAACTTAAAAAATATGCTTTGCTCTTATGCAAGTATGTCTGGTAATAAGACAAGGAAAGACAACAAAATCAATGACAAGAAATGGGCAAAATCATAACAGTTTGAAAAGTTATCCATGACACATCTGCTTTTCTTTAAATGAGACAATCTGTTCATTGAAGGAGCTGCTTTCCGAAATCCAAGTTCTCTCTTCTAATACCAACCACTTCCAGCATTACTAAAGCATCGTTCATTTCCTTTCTTCTGGTCCTTCTTGTTCTGTTTTTATAAGAGGCATTTCTATAGCCTAGAACAAAAAAGCACTTAAAACCTTGAAAAGTCCAGTGCCAGTTTCCATAAGGCATTAAAACAAACTGTTTTGATAATAGCAATAGTTAATACACTCACAATCAAAATCATGTTCAGTAAGTAGTACAATTTCACAGCCCCGTAAAACTAGATACAAATGTGAGCTCCCTCGAGTGAATCTTATTCTTTTTCTTCACATGCTTTTTTTTCTCCACCTTTTATTCTGTTTCCAGATACCAGCCTCCCTGTTGGCTTCCTGCAGCACTCGACAATAACATGAAATTACTGTGATGTTGCTATGCATTAACAAAGCCAGTTCAAATCACCTTATCCTGAGAAGCTGACTACAGAAGCATTCCCTCCTGTTACAGCAAAGTATTAATTGTTACTCTCCCAAAGAGTCAGTTAACCAGGTTCCTTATTGTTAGAAAAGAATTTCTAGAGAGCAGAAGACAATTTTATGAAGACAGCACCACATATACATTCATATAACCTACACAGATTATTCCTGTCATTCTTGTCATTTCCTCTGTGAGATTATTTTATTTTTTCAATAGAAAATTAAGTATTTTAATATTTTTACTTTTCCCATTAACAGGAGAACACTTATCGTTTGGGGTTATTTACAGAAACACTGTCTTTAAATAATACTGAGGGGAAAAAAGTTTTAAATGGATCAAGGTATTGGAAACTCATGGCTTGGACTAAGTAGTCCTTTTCTCTCTTGCTAGTCCAGATTCGTCAGTCAAATTTATCTCAAGTAACAGTGCCATTAGAGGGATTCCTCTTACCTGTAAGGTCAATACGAGAATTCAAGAGAGTAGTAATACATTTCATTAATCTGGCAGGCTTTTCCAGTTAAATAAATATATAATACATTTGTTTACTCCATTCCCAAGCAGCATCTCTAAATATTCATTTCATTCAACACATTATCTTCCGTTGATCCCAGAACAAAACACAGACTCTCTTCTAAGAGCAAAAAGGTCAGCCTTCCAGAAGAGCAGAGATATCTCAGAAGCATGTGCAATACCTCCTTATCTTACAGGAGGAGCTTGGATCCACAGCGTACCTCACAGGTAGGAACCCTGCACAGAGTAGAGAGTTGCTCGCTTCCTTATTTTTCTTTAAGTATATCACACAATGTTGAGCAGCTCCCAACAGCAAACCCTCAAGAAAACTCCATATTCTGTTCAAGTCAGATAAACGCTTGAAAGACAACAGAATTCACATACAGGTCTATCCAGCTGCCTATTGCTCTCGTTTTAACTCTAATACTTCATGTGAGAGAGTCACCGAAAGAGCAAGCAGTGAGAATGACTGTTTCTTGATAGTTGGGACACTCACATAATAGGAAAGAACCTCACCATGCTGTTCTTTAGTAAATAATTATCTACACAAAGCAGAAAATTCAATAGGAGAAACTAAAAAAATTCACCCCCAAACACTCTTTGGCACATTTCTTAATACAGTCTTCTTGAAGACATGGGATGTACTGGTTTAGGTGGAATCCAGAAGGAAAAAAAAAATATGTGTATATATATATATATTTTATCTTGGCATTGACATCCTGAATGCCTTCATTTGCAGTTACTGGATGAAGCTAGACTCTTCTTCCAGCAGCCTTCCAGGTCATAGGATGCATCTAGTTTGGTTCAAAAGTGCTTTTGAAGTAGATCTTCCAAGTATCCCTGCTTACTGTGTGCTTTGCTTCACATCAGGCAGAGATTTCAGAAAACACAAGCAGGAAGCCTTTTGGAAAAAAACAAAACTGAAAGATGTTCTCCAGGACCACACCTGATGTTTTCCGGTAACTAAGGGGCATTCAATCCCTGTATCAGACTAGGACTAGTCCAAAGTAAAACCTGCTGAAACATATAGTGCAGATGCCAAGTTCTCATCATCAGTTAGTCTGCTTTTCAGTTCTGCTTCTATTGTGCCACATTATTTTCTAATATAGATGTAAGCCTAATACTATTTTCTTTCCCGGGCAAATATATTGGGCAAATTTAAACCAACATTGTGAACAGTTTTAAAACAATAAAGCCTGTGCATTTGGATCAATTTTAATGTTTGCCTGAAAAGGTTTACCTTTTCTAGATTGACTCAGTGGGGTTACCAGAGCTAAACTGCATAAATAGAAACAAAAGCAGCGCCCACTAAACTTGGAGCAGTCACATAAGATTTACAGTGATCCAAAATGGCCAGATCGGTTTGGAGTGGGTAGCAGCTTTGCTGATACTCTGGAAAGAGCCCAGCAATTTAACAGGCTTGGTGGTTTAGCTAGTCTAAATAGGGGTGGAAAAAGGCAAATGGTCTATAATAAAACAAAAAATTAGTTGATCATGGTTCATGCCAGTTAGCAAACACATCACTAATAGATTAGAGGAAGCAGTTAACCGAGTTTTAGTGTTCCATGTCAAGTACAACAGAGCAAAGACCATATCTGCTGAATTTTACTCCTACTCACATTTTTCCTGTTTAGTGAGTAAAAAGAGAAACTGGCTGTAAATCTACTGTCCCACCAGAGTTGTTTATGTTTCAAGCACTAATATTCATAAGCAGCTGAAAGTGCAATAGAGAGAACATTGTTATTGCCCCGGATGGTAACCAAGGAATCAAAAGATAAGTTTTTCCAGACAACACAAAGAAAGATTGCAAGGTCTTTCTTTGTATTTGCTCAACCCATGCTGGAAATTGGAATGAGTCTTCAAGTTGTCATTAGAATATAAGAAAGAACCTGAAGCCTGACATAAAAAAAAATTGTGCATTATAAGAAACTTGTTACCTACAAGAAAAATTGAAACTGACTTTTTTTTAAATGGTGCTGATTTAAAAGCTGCTGACTAGGAAAAACAGTCTTAGAATATGATGATATTTGATAAACTTCTGAAAGAACATAAAATTCAGCATAACTGAGGTTGAATTTCCCATTAAAATGGCTGAGAATCAAAAAAGAGCTGATCTTTGCTAGTGTAACAGAACAAAACCAAGCTAGACACATTGAAGAAAAAAAAAAAAAAATCTAAAGAATCCAATTTACAATGCCTTGCTAAAGTTCCTATTCTTTTGAGCTTTTACAGCATTAATGTTACAGCATGTAAAATGATAATACTGAAAATAGTATTTTCAAATAAAAAGATTTATTGAAAAATTTAAAAGTAATGCATTATCAGATGTTATTTGCAAGCTAACCAAGAAAAGCCAAAGGCTAATATCAAAACTGTGTAAGTGACCCAGAGTCCCTTAGTGGTCCTACTTACCAAAAACATTCAGAGCAAATTAGATCAGACTAAATGCATTTTTAGAACATTTAGGCAAATAACCTAAATGAACACTGAATCAAAAAATCTGCTCGAAAAACAGAAATTAAGAATCTTTGAGGTGCACTTTGTGAAAATACTTTCTCTATTTTACTGTGAAACACTACACAGGCACCCATGGTACAGATACACGATACCATACTCAATCACCTATGTTGGCCAACTGACACCGAAAGGTTTACGTCAAGTGGCGCATCCATTTTCTAGTGAAGAGTTTCATTATCTCATGCATGGCTTCCAAATGAACAATATCCAAATTACTGGGTTTTTCCCCTCCTGCAAAGCATGCAAAATTGTTTAGGATTTGAAACAAATCCCTCTCATAATCATAACTTCCTGATGAGCTGCTGAATCATGTATCACTTATATAAAAATTCTTAGGGTTTTTTTTAATCATTATTTTCCACAGCCAAATGTATAGTGCCTTATTTTAGCATGTTGGTTTAATATCACCAGTTAAAAATACTTGCTAGTTAATATTATACCCCATTCTTCTGAAATAATTGCCCTGAGAACAAAAACTTCTGAGTCATCTTCTTATGGTTTGTTTTGCATCATTCTTCTATAATTTTGAGTCTTTTACAGAATATATTCTTCCCCATTTTGCATGGGATTCTTTTCATTTAACTCTAGCAGTGAGATGCAAGCAGATGCCTTGTCCTGGTTTCGGCTGGGATAGAGTTAATTTTCTCCGTAGTAGCTGGTATAGTCCTGTGTTTTGGATTTAGGATGAGAATAATGTTGATAACACACTGGTGTTTTAGTTGTTGCTAAGTAACTTTTACACTAGTCAAGGACTTTTCAGCTTCCCATGCTCTGCCAGCGAGGAGGTGCACAAGAAGCTAGGAGGGAGCAAGCCAGGACAGCTGACCCAAACTGGCCAAAAGAGTATTCCATACCATATGGCATCATGCTCAGAACATAAGCTGGGGGGAATTGGCTGGGGGGCAGCGATTGCTGCTCAGGGACTGGCTGGGCATCAGTCGGCAAGTGGGGAGCAATTGCATCATGCATCACTTGCTTTGTATATTCTTTTATTATTATTACTACTGCTGCTATTTTACTTTATTTCAATTATTAAACTGTTCTTATCTCAACCCATAAGTTTCTTACTTTTACTGCCCCGATTCCCTCCCCCAACCCACCAGAGGTGGGGGGATTGAGCGAGCAGCTGTGTAGTGTTTAGTTGCTGGCTAGGGTTAAACGATGACATGCCTAAAAGCTAGGCTTCCTTTACAGGCTACGGAAAAAAATACAGAAGACCCCTAAGGGTGGTTCAGCTTATCTTGAGCACCCTCTTAAAGCAGAGGATGATTCATGACTTCTACATCTCTGCTCCTGACTAGCAGAGCTACTTTAAAGAAGCTAAAGTCAGACAAGATGAAATCCATTGCTAACGCCTTAGTTATATCTGCATCAGCAGCTAGCATGGTGCAACAGGAGTGCATCCATAGATCAAAACACTTGGTGCTGAGAAGCACACTTTCACACTAGGTACACTTCAGGGACAGAGGGGAAGCAGTATTTCAAACTTGCTGTAGTCTGCTCCCACAGGCTGAAAGTCCATTAGCAGCTGGAGCTTATTTAGTTGTGCTCCTGCAGCATGTCTGGCAGTTTAGTTTTATCACCAGTTTCCACAGCCCAAGACTGTTCCACAATGAACCCAAATCAGTGAATGGGAAAACCCAGGAGGTTCAATTTAAAAGTACGTTCTTCGTCCAAACTAAACTGCTAACGTAGGTGTATCCTGAGTCAGTATTTGTGTACTTTGAAACGTGACTTTGGGCTTGTTGGCACATTCAGTCAGTGGCCTGCCATCCAGGCAATTACAATCCCTTTGGTAAACTGCCCATTCTCCGTATCAACGCTGCATTTTTGACCCTCATTGCTTATGTTGGAGTGCCTTTCATTAACACAAGTGGGGCGTATGCGATGTTTCGAATGAAGGCTCAGCACCAGCTACACCGCCAGCTCCATTACCCCCGATGGAAATGCCTTGCCTGCTACTTCTGTGGTTGCATCTGACACCTTCGTGTTATATACGGACATCTCCCTCTCTTGCTCCACAGATGACTGATTTAAGACACAAACAGCCATGGGACAACAATACTCTTGAGGGTGAAGTGAAAAACTGTTGGCATAAGTTGAAGCGTGAAGGATTCCAACGCTCCCATTTTCTCACACACATTATTCTTGCCTTTGACCTTAATGAGTTTTTCTCACTATTCAGATTTTAAAAGCCTCTGATGAATCTAAGGGCAAAACATTTTCGTTTTCAATAAGAAATCAGGCCAAACACAGTATGAGGCAAACTAAATTGAAAAGTACTCCCTGGGAACAAAGTAAAGACTAATAACGGACACTCTGAATCACCTGATGGTGGGTCTCACTAGCAAATGTCACTGCTAAATCAGGCACCATTTGTTACCATAAGCAAGGGATTGCATGGAAAATTTAAATCTCACAAAGGGAACCATTGATTTTAGAAGAGAAGATAAAGACTTACTAATAACAAACCCAGCAACAATATAACTTCACAGATATTTAGCAGTATAAACTGCGTGTCTTCCGTCCTTTGGGTAAGCACAGACAGCCAAAGGTCACTCTGCTTTGTTATTCACACCAGCACATTTCACTTAAGAGGCTCTTCTACCACCCACAAGAAAGAAATTTATGTGTAGAAATCGGTGTTTTGCACATGAAGCACAGTCACCAACATCCTCCTTCATTTCAGGAATGCTATAAATTTAAAATTTCCAACCCAGTTGTAAGCGGTAGAGTGATTCAGCAGAGATAGAGCAATGATTCACAACATCTTCTAGCAGAAGCAAAGACAGAATTGGTATTTATCTCTCCTCCTGCTCCCATATCACTATTAGGAAAAGCTACCAAAAGGCTACTCTCATCACCAGAAAGAAAGGTCTATCTCTTCCCACACCGCAAGCCTGCATTCTCACTTTCCCCATGGCCCTTTCAGAACCTCCCTCCAACCATCTCCAGATCATGAAAGAGCACAGTTAGAAGTCACCCCTGGCCCCTGAACTATCTCAAGTGAATTCACCATGCCCAGAGAGCACGTGGAGAAGGCCAGCCATTAGGTCTCCTTGTCTTCACATCCCAGAGCTCCCTACTCCTCTGTCTACATCATCCCTTGCATCTGCAAGCCAGAAGGGGTAAAAATGTCTGAAGTAGAACTACTCTAATCCTTGCATACAAATACTTATGTTTCCCTGCCAGCTCTTACCCCCCAGTAGGGGTTACATCAGCCCTAAGTAACAGCAGATCAGACTCAGAGATAACAAAAGTAGCATGTAAATTATATGTTTGCATCCACGTGATGCTAAAGCCATCTCTGCAACACAGTCAATGCCTTGAACTTAGGTCAGGTTAGACCAAGCTAACTACAGCGACAAGGCTGAAACACCTTTCCTGGAAGCTTGGGAAATTCTTGGCAGCTCCCCCATGCTACTGCACTCTTGCCAAGCCAGCTAATTTAAAGTTAACTTGGGTATGCCCCACTGTGCAGTCATAGTAGCAACTACGCAAGGGCAGACAAACCCTAAATAAGTCGTCACGTCTTTCCTGGTCCAATTCCCCACTGCTTTGTATTTTGTCACTACGTAACTGATGAAAAATTATTACAAAGTATTCCAGTTCTGTCTGAAAGCATTTCATACTTAATATACATGTACACACAATTCATGTGAAACAAAGCTTTAAGTATCTATTATAAAGATTCAAGGGAAGCTGGAATTAAATGCAAAAGCTCTAATTCAGATCTCTGAGAGGCTTTACGTCAGTTTTCCATTGATATTAATGTATTACTCCCAATTTACACCAATGTAAGAAAGAACAGATGCAGGCCCAAAGACCATAAAAAGACTGAGTCCACAAAACGGGAAAAGAAAGAACAAATTACATAAACACAGGAACCCTTTAAACTGTCTATATAGTTCCTAAATCTGCAGCACCACACATCATATATTGCTGCATTTATTATTATTACAAAACAGTTCTTAACCAATACAAAAAAAAAGTTGCCCTATTAAACTAGACTAGAACTTTGATAACTAAAATTTGTCAGGACAGTCCTGAGAAAAAGCCAGTCAGAGTTTGTGTTTCATGGGCAATTTGAGATCTGCCCTTGATAATCTTTAGTATTGAGGCTTTTTACTGAACTCTACCCTAAATTCTAAACCCAGAGCTTCACAAATTTTACAGAAATTTTTAGTTTAGAATTATTTAGTGGTGTTGTCAGCTCTGTCAGACTATTGCATTCCTGTCTTCACACACAAAATAGAAAAGCTGACAGTTGCCTCTCATACAATAAAATGCAGTGAATTACTACTGTAATAAAGTATATTGAAATAGAAAGTGCATGATTCGTGTCAATTTATTCCAAAATTGCATAGAAGGATATTTTTCATCATCACTAGAACATCACACTAAAGCTTTTGGCACCTTACTTAGTGTTCGTTTTACTGATTGCCATAATGTGTCCCACAACCCTTTTCTTGCCTTATACCAAGGCAAAAATGAAACAGAAAAAGTGATATGTTCAGTGCTGTCATCCCACTTCATGCTTTCCACAAAGATAAAAATTGTTTTCAGTGAGTGGCAGAAGTTTCAGTCAATAGCTCAGGTGAGCATTGTAGTTTATCCGAACTAAAAGTATAAAGACATTACACCTTCACACTTAGTGAATTTTTAATCAATTCCCTGCAGCTGTTATTTGCAGCACCTTTGGTTTTGCTTACTAAGAACACTAATTGAGATGCAATACCATAAATGTTTTCACATAGTAAACATTTGGCTCAACATTTTAAGTATTGTGAACTAGTTTCAAGTAACAAATATATACGACAAGAATGAAAAACTGTTCACAAGCATTCTTCTAATCCTAGGCAACAACAGTTGCCTCATATTATACAATATGAATTATTCTCATGCAATACCTATACTGCTACCAGTTAAAGTTCATCCTTAGCTAGCAGCCCTGAATTTGCAGTGCGGGTTTCTCCCTTTAACAAAGCTGAACAATGAATATAGGCCCTAAACTTCAGAAAAAATAATCTCTAGACTCAAGTCCAGAAGCCACATTTATTACAGAACCACAAAGGATAAATTGAGATCCAGAATTTTAATCTGAAATTCAACATGGCCTGAGAAGACTTATTTCACATTTGGAGACTACAATTTAGTTTTAGATAGGACAAATCATCATCAGTCATTAACAGATACACTTCTAGAATCAGCCTAAGGGCTGAAACATCTACCTGTAAACCCTGTCAAGTGGCATTAGCAACAAGATATATTCTGCAGTCTTTCTTCCTGGTTATTTGCAAGGTTGCTACACATTTATGTTTCGCATCCAAACAACAGACTGTGTGAAGAAGTATTTGGATATTGAAACCTAACCCACACACACACTAGTCAGTAATGCTTCACCTTTTCTCAAAAGTTTTTGACCTTATGTCAAAAATTGATATATGTCATGAATAATTAGACTTATAAGACCTTAACATTTCACCAAGTATTGGTATATTATAAGTGTCATCCTAATCATGCTCTATCCTATACCTTCATTCTGCAGGTTTTCCTTGTAGTGTCAGATACTTCTCAAAGTGGTAGTGCTGCCAAAACACGTGGGATTACTTACCTAAGAAATGCAGTGCTTGACAGCAAAGTACTGAGGTATATCAGGCCCAAAGCCATGAACAGTGCATACAAGATACATGCTATAAGATAGAATCATAGAATAGAATCATAGA
>NW_009197193.1:0-6805 GCF_000690835.1 Fulmarus glacialis
GGTAAAAATTTAAAAACTCTGAAACAAAATAATTTGAAGGGACTTTGTTTCTCATAAGTGTAGTGGCAGTAATTCTGTCAACATACACATGATGTCACATATCAACATAAGTATTTACAATATATATATATATGTACATTAGAAAAATTATATTTTACTTTAATAGACTGAAATACACATTGAAGAAATATTAACAAATATGTGCGAACAAGTATTTTCAATATAGCAATATAACTTTTGATGAGACCTCTATTCATACCCATGTTTACACTCCATATATTTTCAACTGGGAAATTTCAACTCTCTACAGAAATACATAATTCCCAATTTCTGCATTATGCTGTGATCCAGTATTCTCTGCTCTATCAGTGAGCAGCCAGCACATCTCTAAAAATTGCTGAGGATAACTCGTATGATGCCATGAATGCAGTAGGAATGATCTAAAACTGTTCCCTGTCTAAATGATTGGAAAGGGCCAGAGGTCTTCCCTTGGAAACAGGAAATTCAGGCATAAAGCACAGCTAGTAATTTTGACATAGGAGTTAGCTATATAGTCCAATCTCAGACCTGTGCGTTCAGGTTTCAGTGATGAGTTACCATGTTGCAAAAAGTTATTTGTTCCTATATATGACTATTGAAACAACTTACAAGGCAACAACCTCCAGAAGTATCTAGGCTTCATATGTAGAAGTGTGACCTTTTGATGTTATGGAGCTGCTACACTTTTAATCTGCTGATTCTGCTGCTTGTACTGCTTAAATGAATCTGTCTGCTCCTGCCCTGTCCCCTGCCCCTTCCATTTTTTACTAATACAACAATACATAATAGTACATACATTACATAATAATACATGATAATACTGATAAAATACATAATCTGGACAGATCAAAGCACTGTGGAACATAGATTGTAGATGCCTGTAGATGAACATCATTTATAAGTAATAATAAACATGGTGTATAGTCAGATCTTAAATAATTTGATGTTCATTTGCCTTATGAAAACATAAGACTGTGTTCTGTAGCTATAGTAGTTCAGCAAACAATTGTATAGGCCCATAAAACCCCAGCTGAGCCTAAGAAAATTGTAAAGGTGGCTTCAGCAAATGTAATTGTTTTCCTGCAGATTCAGGCACGGACAGTGAGGGCTTCACAGATAGTCTGCCTGTGCACCCTCTACTGTCAGAGGAGAAAGGATGGAAGAGAGAAAGTGAGAGACAAGGCAGTCTGGAGCAGAGACGGAACCCTGAACTACCCTCAAGAGCAAGACCATTTCCTGACACTAAGGGTACTCTTATCTGTTACGGGCTATGAATTAGTTTTTGTGAATTGCCCTCACCTGTCACCAGGACAGTACAAATAGCAGCACTAACTGCTATCCAAAAATCTGCTAATTATCCTGGGGAAAAAAAAAAAAATCTTTCCATGGGTTGCTGAGCTGAGACATAATGTTTATTGATAGGCCAAATCTCTCCTTAAATAGTTCAATCAAGTTTGAAGAAAAAAAACCAGTGATTTGAGATTAATTGTTGTGAGCTAATTAAGATGGTAACTATAAAATCATAGAGAAGATATAAAAATAGATCAAAACTGTGAATTCTTAATGCAGTTTTGCAATAACCTCAGTTTTAGATAGATGCTTGTTGTTTAAACGTGGTGAGGATTAGAGCTTTAACCACAACATTTCTACAGAGCTTTATGGGGTTACTGTCCATCCCAAAGTGGCCAATTAGTACTGTGATGATGAAATAGATATTTCAGATATCAAAAACTGGGGCAATAGGAAAAAGAAGTCCTGATAAGGACAAAATAAAAAACAGACAGGAAGAAAAGGGGAAAAATCTGATCATGTAAAGAAAGAGGAACTGCAGTGAAGCATCTGATGAAATACAAGCAGCTCTTAATAGGGGAAAGGGAGAGAAAAGCAAAGGATCAGGAGAAAAAGAAGTTGGATACTTGCATGCTCTTTGTCTCTCTTCCCTATTGATTTCCCTATATTACGTTTCTGTAAATTGCTCACAACCAGTTTGGCTTCTTTTCCCTGGAAAACTGTTAGTTTCAAACTTTGAAACTCCAAACTGGAATGAAAAGTATTTTCAAAAAGTTATTTGGAAATACAAATAAACATTTGGATTATTATATGCTATATACTAACTCACTTATAAATATGAAAAATAAAATATTTTCAGTGAAACAATACCATATCATCCACATTTTATATGGCAAATTATGAAAACATTTTATTTTAGTAAGGCTGAAACATATTGGTTTAGACTCTGTTGTTTCAGCTGAAATGACAAAATGAAAACAGAATATTTATTAATTTTCTTTTTGAAATATAGAGTAAACTTATTTCTGCCCATGAAATATTTTCTTTTACTCAATCAGTATTTCGTAATGGAAAAGATGTTTCATCTGAATGTTTCTGAGCAGATGTCATTCTGCATGAGAGAGGGGATGTAGACATATTCTTGATTTTAAGTAGCTTGCATTCAAAGGGTAAAACTATTGTGCCTATAGACAGCCATATGACTATCCTTGATAGCCACCTTGGATATGGGTGTGAAAAATGACATGTATTTAGACTGATATTAGCATATTACTTTAAAGGTCATGTTACACTTGTGGTCTTCAGGTCACAGTTTGTGGATCCTCAGATGCCACTGAACATCATCTGAGGTTTCTTCAACAAATAGCTGAGAAGAATACGTCTGTAGTTAATAGGCTTACATTTATTTTGTAAGAATCTCACCAGCATCAAAAATATTTCAGGGATTCACAAACTGAAAACAGTTGAAAACTCACTATCTACGCTATGTCACAGTGATATGCATTGAGATGTCTTTCATTGAGAAGCATGTGATAGCAGCACATGCACAGATCACTACCGCATTATATATGATAATATCCCACAGAGGAGTTTTTTTCCCAAGTAGTTTTACACCACAAGGTAAAATGTTCGCATCATCATGTCCTCTATACATAAATAAGCTTAGCAAATTAGATCATGTACTTAACCACCATGATCAATATAAAAATGAAAAACAAAGAGAAGCAAAAAGGTATATTTCAAATTCCCCAAATATAAGACCAAAAAATGGGACATTCCTGATATACTGAAATACCAAAATACACTGTAGGTAGCTAAAGTACTTTTCCATCTGGAATTTCTTGCCTTTATATAGCACAGAATAACCTGAGTTATAATAAAATTAGAGGAAAATACAAGATATAAATAACAGATACAATAAAACTCAAGATTGCCACCAGCAAGAAAAATATTATATTCCTGTATACACCTACATTAAGACAACAAAAGTGCCAGAAATGATCACTGTTCGTGGAATTACATCCTGACTCAGATGAAAATTTTCTTAAATGGAACTACACAAGTATTGTCTTAAAAAGGGCTACTCACATGAATCAGTAGAGTATGATTTGTCCCACAGCGCAGCTGGCAGAAAATTCACCCCCCAGGAATCAACTGGTGCCAACTTCAGCTTCGTATTGAAAACTGTGCTAATTATCCACGCACAATTATCTCTTCTTTCTTTTACCTTCTTGTCTGGCCTGCACGAACCGGTGATTTTTAATTTGCAGGGCAGGGGGGAGGTGGGGGGAAGGCTATCTAAAACACTTTCAGCATTCCTTGACTGCATAGCATTAACAGGCTTTACAGTTAATCTACATTTCATTTTCTAAAGGTGTTAGACCAGTGTTTAGATGAAAAGCATATTGTGCACTACTACTTACTAACTCTGTAGAGGAGGCAGCAGTGATTGAGCTTCTTGGCCTGCGTCTATTCTAAAATCGTATCTCCTTCATTACATGGCAGCTCTGGGAAGTTACTGTCCTAAATTCACACAGAGCAGATTGAAGGGCCTTTCTAAGTCTGGACTAAACCTAAGCAGTCATCAAGATTGTTGATAAGCCAAACCATTGAATCTTGTCTCATCTACTGTTTGCCCTGTATTAAATCAGGTCTTGGCAACTGTCCTGGATCAACAGCAAAAAGTCCCATATGGATTTCTGATTCTGCTTTCTGAAATTTAGTAGCCTGAACTGGAATTCAGTTGACTTTTACTGAATCTGGTCATATTTCTTCCTTCTATCAATCAGTATTCTACCCATCTTTTCCTTGTGCTGTGCCCACACCACCTGCTAATCCATCTGGTCTGTTTCTGTGTCTGTTGCCTACATCCCGTGCTTTACTTGCCTAGCATTCAGTAACTCTTTATCTGTGAATGAAGCCTGCTACCTTCATCCTGCCAAGCCTGTAAATCGCTACCCTAATTTGTTCTCATTCTTATCACGATCCTCCTCTATTTAAAACAGGTCAGTAAGACTAGTTTAGCTAATATTCTGATACCCAAATAGATCACCCATACCATTGCCTTTGTGAGGCTGAAACCAAAACACCGCCTAGAGATTCCCCCCATTCTTCTGCTGGACCCTACAAGACACCTATATGCTCCCTTACTGCCTTTCTCCTTCATTTTAAGAACAGAGTAACACTCTGCACACCTCCTTTCCTCATGCCTAAAACTGCAGGTAGTCCCCCAATCTCTTCATGCTAGGTTCTCTGTAGGCATCATACCTTTCCTCTGTCCCCTCTCCTAGACCCCTGTATTCCCTTTCACCTATCCTTATTCATCCTTCCAATAGATTTCCACTCCCCTCTCTATGCATTTGCCAGAAACCTTCTGTATCCTTATGCCACAGTTCCCTAATATGTCTGTATCTTCTCTATGCATTACGCAGTCCCAATTTGTTTTCACTCATAGCAGCACTCCCTGGATTTTCTATTTCCTTTTACTCTACTCCCATCACAGCATCACAGAATTGTAGGATGGTTGAGGTTGGAAAGTATCTCTGGAGATCTAGTCCCCTCTTCTCAAAGCAGAGTCAACTAGAGCAGGTTGCTCAGGGCCGTGTCCAATCAGGTGGACAGGAATGGAGACGCCACAGCCTCTCTGGGCAACCTGTCAGTGTTCAGTCACCCTTACAGTAAAAATGTTTTTTCTTACATATAAAAGTAATGTCTTGTATAGCAATCTGTGTCCACTGCCTCTTGTCCTGTCACTGGTTACCACCTAGAAAAATCTGGTTCCATCGCCTTTATGTGTGTGTGTCCCACTCCCCCACAGGTATTTATAAGTATTAATAAAAGCCTTCTCTTCTCCAGTCTGAACAGGCCCAGCCTCTTCTCATATGTCAGACTCTGCAATTAAATCATCTTCATGGCCCTCCACTGGACCTGCTCAAGTACATCCATGTCTCTTTTCACAGAATCGTTTAGGTTGGAAGGCACCTCTTGAGATCACCTAGTCTGACCCCTAGAATGACCACGCTCCCCAAGTACCATCACCTAAAGCAGGCTGCCCTCTTGTACTGGAGAGCCTAGAACTGGACCCAGCACTCCAGATGTGGCCTCACTAGAGCTGAGCAGAGTGTAAGGATCACCTCCCTCAACCTGCTGGCAATGTTCTTCCTAGTGCAGATGTTGGCTGTCATCACTGCAAGCACTCATTGCTGGCTCAAATTCAACCTGTCCACCAGGACTCCCAGGCCTTTTTCTGCAAAGCTGCTTTCCAGCCAGCCAGCCCTCAGCATCTACTAGTGCATGGAGTTACTCCTCCGTATACCAGAAGTTCTCATTTCACCTCCATGTCTCCTTATCCCACCTTGACTAATATTATAAGAAAACATTAAAATGTATTGTAAGAGTGTAATCTGTGAGTGGAGATAAGTTGATACAGATATGCTGGAAACTATCGTCCCCTTGCTAGATCTGGAGGTCATCAGGCACTATGGTAGCTGAGCTAAGAAGACAAGAGAGCCTCTGTGAATCCATTCTGGTTTTCCAGGAGTTCTTTCAGGTTGTGGATATTGGTGTCAATATTGTCTGTAATGTTGCAATTGCTCAGAAGTTGTATTAGTTGAAACTAATAACTTGCAAATATGACAGAATTGCCAAGATGGATCACAAGGTAGTTTCAGGTCTGGTGCCACAGACTGTCCTTAGCTTGTGAGGTGCCTTTCTGACACAGTAATTCCACTAATAGTTTCACTATGACATTGTTACTGCAGAGCCATTTGGGACCTGGCGATAATAGTATTATTTTCTTGGCAAGTGGTCAGAAGAACAATTCAGAACAATTTATTAGAAATCCTGTGTGGAGACGAGACAGAAGTCACTGAACTACAAAGTCACCATCCTGCTTCTAAATACATTTGCATGTTTCCATCGTCTATACTCATTTTCTGAAAGCTAGTCTGTAATTTCTTTACTTGACTTTGTTTCATTTACTAATACTAACCATAATACCAGCTATCAGACATTTATGCTGAAAAAGAACCATATGTTCCTCATTTTCTAGCTGTTATCTCAACATTTGCAGCTTTTGCAGGGCTGAACTCCAAGCATGGGAACATCACCTTCCTTCATTCCAATGGATTTCATGTGTAACTTGACAATAGTTTGCTTTCAAATCTGGCTTCTCTTTGTGGACTATTCTTTTGTGTGTTTCCAGCTGATCAAGCACCAAAAATGAAGAGAAAACTGTAAAACTTATGAGCATCAAGAATGAAATTAGTCACAGATAAAACATATGTGTGTGTGTGTGTGTGTGTGTATACATGCTTCTAAAATGCTGGAAGAAATAATGAGTTTGATTTGGACTGAGTAAAATTTTTTGATGTCTCAAGAGATGATACCACTTACTCTGTATTTGCATTGCTAGCTTTCCATTTTCTGCTTTTGTTTTTCATGAGCAAGTAGTACAGTTAAGTGTTCAGGTTCAGCA
>NW_009197193.1:6836-11133 GCF_000690835.1 Fulmarus glacialis
AGCAGCAGCAGGTGCTATACAAAGGATAACTAAGATGGTAACCCCATACACTCCAAAAAGGTAATGAGGGTTATGTAATACACTAGCAAATAAAACTACCAGCAGCCTTTAAGGGTATACCAGTATATGTAAAAGAGCATGTAAATACTTAATGTAACCTCTCACATTTTTCAACCTATTTCGTATGGATCCTAATTCAACTCTACAGACACAGCTTCTCTGAGACCCTAGTTGGAGTTGATCTACATATACAGTTACTTATGTCAAACTATTCAAAGACACTCTTTTCCTCAGAAATAGTCAGATTATTCTGCATGAGTAGATCTTCAGCAATCATTGTTTAGAGACACTAGGAGTCCAGTCTGTCTGTTCTCTGCGTGTATCACAACAAAACTTACATTTCTTGCCTGATGTTTTGTGTCTCAGCTGGTACTTAGCAGCTGCAAGGGTCATAAGTTGAGCTGCAGAAACATGATTCCAGATAATTATTCCTCCAGCAGCTCTTTCTTTTCCTTTTGGAAAAGCCACAAAAGAGAATCACTACTGTGTGAAAACTGTGGTTAATACCCACAGGTATCAAAAGATTAAGTTTCTATACAGACTGTATTGCATTAAAAGCACTGGTAATGCAAGAACTTCCTTTTTATGCTAAAATATAAGAAAAGGGATCTCAAAACAAAACACAGACACAAACTCACTGTACAAAATGAAATTCTAAGTGTAATTAGAAAGGCTGTGGAATTGGTCAGTTGTTACTCTTTTGAGAGTTGGCTTTAAGTGAAACAACCAAGGAAGGTCAGAAACCAGAGAGGAGTACAAAAAGTCATATGCATACATGGGAGCACTGACCTTGAGAATAATGAGATGCAACCCTGAAAACAGGTTAAAGAGAAAGCCTTTAGGTCAGAGTCTGAAATGCCATCAGGGCTGCAGGCAAGAAAAGTGTTGCCAGCTGTGGTATTCTCTTGTGTTTAGGGAAGCAGGAATTTGTATATTCTTTGTAAATACGCAGAGTTACATTAGGACTCCTGTCTCTGTTATCTAGGTCCCCCCTGGCGACTAGTCAGCTGCTTGAGTCAAAAAGACTCTGCAGTCACAATTAAATTGAAAAGACAAAGCAGAGAAGACTAATTTCAATGTAACTTAAAACAAGGTGATAAAACCAAGTGCAAAACAAAATCTTCAGGACTGAAGTCATCAGAATATAAAAGGTTGACATGTAACATTACACACAAATAATTTGACAAAAGTAGATGTGAGTCTACAGAATCTTGTGTTTATTATTATGATGGACAACATTTGTTGTATTTATTTAAGTTCTTTAGAAAGTGCCTGGGTGAGGTGAAACCTGTATAGGTGGAAGACCCTTGGTCTTCTCACAAAAGCTCATTACAGAAGATGCCACAAACAGTTACCTCTTAGAGGCCCAAGAGACTCAGGTTCCTGCAACAATTTCTTGAAAGTAAGAAAATGATTTCCTGATGACATGTAACAGAAACATATACCCTTTTTCCAAAACCTTGGGGTGCCAATGAGGTTGCTATTGATGGATTCATGTAGTAATCTGTAGGTGCTTCACTAATTAAATTAAAACTGTAATATCACCATGCAATATTTTAGAAGAAAAGGCTTATCTACTAATAATATTCAACCTTTTAACTGGGTCAGCACAAAACTTTCAGTAAGTTTATAATTCAGTGTGTATCAAAATTTTTTTCTTTATTTCACAGTATTTGGATTTTGTTACTTTGCTTCTCCAAAGCAGAATAGGTCACTATTTTGTGCTTGCATGAGAATACAGTTCCATTAAAAAGGGTCAGAGTTTATTTCCCTCCATATATCCTAAATATGCTGTTAAAGTGATTCTTTACTAAGCTATTTATTTTACAACTCCAGCAAAAGGACACTTGTGTCTTAATTACAACATTATACATGGTACAGCCAACCTTGCTTCAGTCTGGCAGTTTCATTGAGTCTCCCAGTTAACCTAAATCTTCGCCAACAGGAGATAAATTTCTTCCCAGCTCACAAAAAATTCAATAAGAAATAAACTTTTTTCTAGACTGTGGTGTATTTTCAGCCTATTAATGAGGATGCACTTTATGATTTGAAGTCAATCTTAGAATGTATGCAATCTGTTTATTTACCTTGATAATAAGGAGAGCTAGGAAAGATAGGATGATAAGGTTTCAGACAGGAAATACTGAAACCTAGCAGAACCAGGAACATTCCTTCCAGTAAGAAAGAACTTAATGACAAGATAGAGTCTTTGGTGTGGTGTTGCCATACATAAGTGTAACGTGCTTGTCAACTTCTACCTCTTTTCATGAAAGCACAACTAAGCTTTTAACTGTTGAGTGTTCGATTTCAGGTTTTCTATTATCACCTAGTGAGAAATTTCCAGAGTAATTTAACTAAATAAATCTAAGTCTTAAATTGACTGGCCATTTTCTATACATCAAATTAACAGAGAGTTTGGCAAATTAACATAGAGTTTGGGTGTGGTAAGATATGGTCTGGAAAGATGGACCACAGAGTGTGTGGAAAACAGGCTAAGCTACCAAGCTCAAAAGTTAGTGGTTAAAGGCTCAAAGTCTAATTTGGCAGCAAATCACAAGCGAAGTTTCTTGAATGTTGGTGTTGGGTCCAATGCTGTTCAATACTCACTAAACATTCTGGGCAATGGGATTGAACTCACCCTCACCAAGTTTGCAGTGACACCAAACTGGGAGGAGAGGTCATGTGGAGGGTTGACCTTGGCTGGCTGCCAGGTACCCACCAACCCACTCTATCATTCCACCTCCATCAGCAGGACAGAGAGAGAAAATACGACAAAAACCTCGTGATTCAGGATAAGAGCTGGAAGATTACTTACCAACTACCGTCAAAGGCAAAACAGATTCAACTTGAGGAAATTAATTTAATTTACTGTAACAGAGTGGAGTAGTGAGAAATAAAAACAAAACCAAAAATATCTTCTCCTCACCCCTCCTTCCCAGGCTCAACTTCAGTCCTAACTCTTCTATGTTCTTCCCCTCTGAGCAGCACAGGGGTATACGGAAAGGGGGGTTGTGGTCAGTTCATAGCACTTTGTCTGTGCCACTCCTTCCTCCACACGCGCTTCCTCTGCTCCAGCATAGGGTCCCTCCCATGGGATACAGTCATTTATGAACTTCTCCAACATGGGTCCTTCCCACAGGCTGCAGTTTTTCAAGAACTGCTCTAACATGGGTCCTTTCCATAGAGTACAGACCTTCAGGAATGGACTGCTCCAGTATGGGTCCCTCGAGGGCCACAGCTCCTGCCAGGAGCCTGTTCCAGCACGGTCTCCATGGGCTACAGCTTCCTTCAGGGCATGTCCACCTGCTGCAGCATGGGGTCTTCCATGGGCTGTAATGCGGATATCTGCTCCAGTGTGGTCCTCCATGGGCTGCAGGGGGCCAACCTGTGTCACCATGGTCTTCTCCATGGGTGGCAGGGAAATCTCTGCTCCGGTACCCAGAGCGCCTCCTCGCCCTTCTTCTTCACTGATGTTGGTGTCTGCATAGTTGTTTCTCTCACATTTTTTCATTCTCATTCCATGCATGCTACACAGCATTTTCACCCTTTCTTAAATATTTTCTCACAGAGGTGCTACAATGTCATTGACTGGCTAAGCTTTGGCCAGTGGTATGTCCGTCTTGGAGCCAGATGGAACTGGCTCTGTCTGACACAGGGGCAGCTTCTGCTGTCTTCTCACCCTCCCTGCTGCAGCACCCTCCTGGCTACCAAAACCTTGCCATGTAAACCCAATACAGGTCAATATGTCAGAAGGAAGAGCCACCATTCAGGGGGACCTTGACAGGCTGAAAGACTGGGCCAGCAAGAATTGCATGAGGTTTAACAATGATAAATGTGAAGTCCTGCACCTGGGACGGAATAACCCCAAGTAGCAGTACAGGCTGGGGTCTGACAGAGCGGGGGCAGCTCTGCTGAAAAATTCCTGGGGGTCCTGGTGCACAGCAAGCAAGTTTTAGTGGCACTCTGAAGTCCTATACTGGGAGTTTCAAAATGTGTATGCCTGTTCTTGGTATACAGAAAATTATCTGGCATCAAAAGCATTGCTAGGTGTTAAGTCATTCCAGCAAGTGGAATATGTCAATTTCTCTTTGGTTAAATCATTCTCCTTTTGGCAATAACATGAACACAACTGTGCTGTTACGTGTGGAAACTCAGAAGTAATGCCTTCTGAGTATTCTCTTCTGAAAGAGAAAAACAAAAAAAAATAAGTGGCACAATGGACATAGGGGAGGGAAAG
>NW_009197193.1:11152-48661 GCF_000690835.1 Fulmarus glacialis
AGATTGACAATGTCTGCTCCACATGTTACATAATCCAAATGCAAAGGGTATGAAATGAAGACAGACAATATGCCACTTTGGAGACTTAATTGAATATATGAGAAATTCTGTGGATCTGGATTAAGTATCTTAGTATAACACTTAATGTCTTTAGAAGCAAAATAAGGATCGACATTCCTGTCTGAACCAAGCCAATTAGTCAGCTAACCTTGTAAATTACAATTTCTTTTGTGATCTGGAGCAGACAGTCCTTAAATTAACAGAATTAAGGATAGCTCCACAAGGTATAATAGCTTTGATTTGCAAGGAACAAAAGGTAAATGTCAAAAGATTTGGAAATCCAGTTTAGTTTATTTAAACTCCCAAATCCAAAACACATTCAAATTACACAAACTTCCTTTACTGATTTCATTATCCCTGCAAAAACAGTAACAAAACAACTCAAAAAAATGAAAGTAAGATATGTGCCCTTGTGGTGGGTTGATCTTGTCTGGCTGCCAGACCCCCATTCAGCTGCCCTTTCACTCCTCAACAGGACAGGGGGAGATAATAAGATGGAAAAACTCATGGGTTGAGATAATGGCAGTTTAATAAGAAAAGCAAAAGCTGCATGCAGATGCAAAGCACAAAGAGGAATTAATTCACTACTTCCCATCAGCAGGCAGATGTCCAGCCACATCCTGGAAAGCAGGTTCTCAGCACTCATAATGGTTGCTTGGGAAGACAAATGCCTTAACTATGAATACCCCCCATCTTCTCCTCCTTTCTCTTAGCTTTTATTGCTGAGCATAGCATCATATGGTATGGGATATCCCTTTGGTCAATTGGGGTCAGCTGTCCTGGCTCTGTCCCCTCCCAGTCTCTTGCCCACCCCCAGCCTACTGGCCTTTGAGGGACGGAGTGGTTTGGAGAGAAAGCCTTGATGCTGTGCAAGCATTGCTTGGCAATACCCAAAACACTGGTGTGTTATATCAACATTATTTTAGCCACAAATGCAGAGTACAGCACCATACAGGCTGCTGTGAGGAAAGCTAACTCCATCCCAGCCAGACCCAGTACAGCCCTGAACTATCTTTCCTTCTTTTATCTACGACTTTCCCTTCAGGGTGATTTATTTTCAGTCCTTTAGGCAAAGTAGTCATATATTGCATCCAAAAAATTCATTTTAATGTTGTGAACTACGTATTTCTTACAACTGATCTATGCTTTTCCTGAGCTTTAGTAGATCTGACTAAAATCAATTAAATGGAAAACATTGGCCTCAGTGATATCTGGATATGATCTTGTCCTCCTCCCTCTCAATTCTCATCATTTTTTTAATTACAAATCAGAGTTTTATTTTAATTTGAACTTCCATGGGGTTATAAAGTATGAGCATAAATATTGAAAACAATTCTATCATAGGAGACAGTATTGCCTTTTAGGCATTGCAAGGCCATCTATGGTTTGGGCATGGTATTATTGATATACAAATATGTATCCTTTTTTCTATAAGTGGGTTCCAAAATTTACCAGTTTCTACCAGGAAACACTGAAGCATTGGAACACATCAACAAATGAAAGTTCTGTAGTAATTTAGAAGTACTCTGAACTCAGAACAGGTATGGCAGACAATGTAATATTTAAACAGTGTTTAAAGTCAATGTTAGTGCTGAAACTGTACTGTGGTTTAAAATTTGATGAATCAAAATGCTGACATATATCCCCTGTTTCAGTGATACAGTTGAAGTTGCTATGTATATTTAGTATAATTTGGAAATCACATGGAGACAAGACAGCATGATGATATGGGACATTTTTTAATCATAGCTGGGACTTTGTTGTATTCTCATTAAATATGTGTGTGATCTTACCCACAAAGAGATGAAAGTACGCACTACCTTTGTATCAAAGGAAAGAATTAAAAATAGCCAAGGGCAAGACATCACTTCAGCAGATGAAGTACTGAGCAGACCTAAATACATCCACTATTTGCAAATACAAACAGAAAAAGTAAAACTCCTTGAAAATACAAGTTCATGAGAATAAATACTTTCCTTCAGAGAATGTTGACCAAATTTGACTTGGAAAAAAAAAAAGGATTCTTGCCCATTAGGGAGCAAATTCACTTTCAATTGGCTCTAAAAAGTTTATGTTTTAAAATTCCCTATGACAAGAAATGTAAAAAAAAAAAAAAAAAAGTTTAATTTAGAAAATTTGGAATTAAGTTGACACTGGATGCCCTGACTTCAAAACTTATTTCAGCTGTATTTCCTAAAATTTCTAGACTCCTTACTTCTCCATAAGTGTACTGACTTGATAAAGTATTGAATATCTAGAAATCTTGGGAACTACAGATAACCACTGGAAATTGGTTTGTGAAAGGTAGGTTTGGAAAAGCTCCAGCTGAATCTAGACTGCTTGATACAGCCAAGCTTCTTCAGACAAGGGCAAAAGCTTGGTTGCAATGGTTTCAACTCAGGTTTTCATATATATTCTATATTCTTTCCTGTGGACTTGGGAAATGAGCCATAGATTGACATCATATTTCATAATCCTGAGAACTGCAAAATGATCTTGAAACCTCCTGTCCTGGGTAATCCAAAAACTCCCAGACATTGATAATGCCATCGTTTGTGATTATAAGATTGCCCTTAGAGACCTATTGCACAAAGTCACAAATCCTCAACTCCCGCAACGTCATTCACCTGACCGCTTTTGCAGAGCAGGGTTGCCCTGGAGGTACATACCCCATAATTTCACGTTCCTCAACAAATCACCAATGAAACTAGCAGGAAAAGGAGGCCTATACCTCATTGAAAGTTCAGCTTCTCCAGTAACTATCACATTAGTATGAAGCAGTTGGATTTAGAAAAGCCATTTTCTCAGAATACCCCGATCAGATTTTAAAGACATTAGAATTAAGGTCATTTTTCCATGGTATATTTGTTTTCCTGCTGTTGTTTCCTCAGACAGATACAAGGGCAATCTAAAGGTTATAGGAACATAGAAATTGTTGTACGAGATTGGTTTAAGGAAGAAAGCATGATCTTTATAACCTCTTCCAAAATTACTATTGCCTGACTGACTGATAGTCATATAACTGCCAAAACTGTTTCTGAATCTTAAACTCCCAGCTTCAGGACTTACTGATCTGGGGGCAGGGAGGAAGGGGGAGAAGAGTCCAACAACAATAATGGAGAGTTGTTTACTTTCATGTCTTAGTAGTTTCATACTTCTTTGTTCCTTTGCTACAGAATGGGGAGAGCAGAAGTTCTAATTTTCTTGCAGCTCTCATTTGAGGGTGGGCTGCCTGCACATGCTATTCCAGCTGAGGCCATACTATTGATTTATGTAAAGGCATAGGATATTCTTTATGCTAAATATCAATGCTTAAGCATTCTGGTATCTTAGTCATTGGTTTTTAAAAGGATTTAGTTGAGCTCTCTGTGTGGTACCTGATTCTCTTTCCTCAGGTGCCACAGTTAGTTGAGAACCCCTGTGAGATAAAGTAGTTCACAGTAGTTCACAACTCCAGGTCAGTTTAACTTATATGTGCCAACGCTTACTTCACTTGCCGCTGTGTAAACCTTTCACCGAACCTAACATAAGTCAAAGTTTCTTATGGTTCTCCCTGACCTCACTTATCTAAACATCATTGCTTTATCTGGAGCTCTTCTAGTGTGCATCCAAGTTCTTTTCCAGATTATTAATATAAGCATTAAAAAAAGCCAGGAGCACCCTTGCTTTTAGATTTGGTCCCAGTAACACAGACTGTATAATCTTATGCTCTGCATTCTGTTACTTGGTCAGGTTTTGATCAGAAAGCACATTGTCTCTTCGGAGGACCATTTAGCTTCTGTAGTAGATTTTGGGTGGGGAATTTGGTAAAAGTCTTTGGAAACTAACATGAATTGCTAGCTAGTTCTCCTTAATTACCTCCTTTTTTATACATTCGAAGAATTCTGAGAGATCATGGAAGCAATGTAATTTTTTCCTACTCTACAATCCTTGTTGTTTGTGTTGGACCTAACAATCTTGCTTTCCAAACAAAAAACGGCAGGACTTTTGAGAAGTCTTGCTAAAAATTGTGTTAGTTTCTGTGATAGATGTAAAATCACTTGGCATAGAAAAAATAAAGGTAGAACTTTAGATATAACATTACTATAGTCTATCTTTAACTTAAAAGAAAGAATATGATTTCTGTTAATGAATTAATTAAAGCAAATAATTTTGTAATGTGCTAATATGGTGCAGTAAAGTGCTTGTCACCTATGTAATGGAAATATTTTAGTATCAAGAATCTTGCTGACATTTACTAGGTCAGATTATGTTTCTCAGGAAACTTGAAAATCAGTGTTTCACATTGTTATGAGTCTGTAATGCATGATGTAAGAGCCATAAAAATGTGGTGTTGACCAAGAAAATAAGGTTATTCAAGAGTATTAAAATGAATATGTACATTCATATCATATGTACTGAGGATAATCAGTGCATGCTAAAAGATGACCAGAGAAGGGCTTCTTACTGTAAAATCGGATTTCCAATGCCTGTCATTCATCTGCTAATCCAAGTAGTTTATCATACCAATCAATAAAATTTTTATGCTATGTCAATGCTTACTTTATTGTAGAAATAACAAGAATGTTAGACTTAAACTTTGTTTCCAGTGTACAGTCATACTTCCTATGTAACTTCAAGAACTGTCATGTAACTGCTTAATAGGATGTACCTCATAGTTATCTACCAGTAAATATGAAGGTATGATTAAAAGGGGAACCATTGCTTCAATAGTTTCAATGTTGCCAATAGGAAGAGAACAGCCCTATTCCTTTCTTTGGCTTTAAAGTTACATTTGGAACAACAATAAATAACCAGATCAAAAAACAACCTCATTTTATTCATATCAATGAAAGAATGACCGTGATACATTACCAAAGAGATTACCACTAACAGGTATCATTACCAATGACACATTGTCATTCTTGGGACTTAACCACTATTGTATAGTGTTTTGCTTTATAACAAGGAGAGCCAATGGAACCACTCATAGAGGAAAACACTGGATTCTGTTAGGTTACAAAAATTTCTTCTTCACATTGAGCAGGTGACTACAGCTACAAATTTAAAAATTAATGAAAATGGAGAAGAACCTAACCTCCCCACCCCACACAGAATCTATATTTTACTGATGTGCAGTTTATCATTTTTCCAATCCTGGAACCTGATCATACGATAAATTTTCCTTCCTCCAACTATAGAACTCAGGTCACATGTGACTTTTGACACAATCTCCAAATCATACTGAAAAACTTGAATTCACATCTTCTGTGTCATCTCTATGGATTATATGTAACCACGCAAAAATCCACTATTGAGAAATTAGCGTTTTTGGAGTAGAACACACACCTCTGATTAAACAGCACATTCACTGTATAGTGAATATTCCACAACTGGCAAAGTAGGAGATAAAAGACTTCAGAATTTCTAATGTACCTTCTAGTTTAAATCCTTTTCTTACAGCAGTTGGGATAATCAGGAGAAAATTCCATTTGGCAACAAAATATTTATTGAATACATTTTTGGAAATGTTTCATTTCCCAAGGATCTTGAGGTATATTGATTATGCAGCATCACAGTCAACAAATACTATGGAAAATGAGAGTGAAGACACTGTTGGAAGTTTTCAACAAGCAAAGAACAATATTAACGGGAAAATTGTTTATTATTGTATCCATTCAAAAAGTGAAAATTGTATTTTGCAGAAGTATTTTAATAGATCTGGGATAAGTCATTTCTGGCAGGAAGACTTTGGAAGACAACACCTTAAAAGTAGACGAAAAGAAAGTTTAGGCCAACTTTTCAGCCTCTTCTAGAAGTCCCACCCACTTCACCTTTTCCCATCCCTCCCATCCACCACCCTTCACAGCTGGTGCTGGTGGTGAAATTCCATCAGAGGTAGGGAAATGGGCTCAGATTGGCCTCCCACATACTTGCAGAATTTTCAAAATAAGACACCAGCAATGCCCTGAGGAGACCACGGGATGAATGTCTTCAAAGAACAAAGTGGTGACGTTTGTTTCTGCTTACTACTTTTGCCAGCCAGTAATGCAGTCCAAGCAGATAGATGACCAAAGAAACAAAAAAAAAACACCCAAAATACCTGCTGATGACTTCTGAAAGAGAACACATTGGAAGCTGACATCCTTACACATGGTTGGATCACAGTATTCCATCTTATATTTAACAGTTTATCACCAATACGTATAAAACTTTTGAAAGACAATTTGCAGACATTTTGCATAATTGCTCATCTGCTTATTCTGTGTCTTAGAAGGAGATGGTATCATATCTTTCAATTTCTGAAGACTTTCAGAGAACTGAAAGTTATTCACAAATAAGAATCGACATGCTTGAAAATATGAGCTACATTTGTTTGAAAAAGCAGCAAAAGTTTGAGATCCACAAGAAGCTGGATTTGCCACCATCCTCCAGTGAGCAGCCTATGATCTAATAAATTGGTAGATGGTTATGACCAAACCACTGCTGATCTCAGTTTTTAACTCCATCATACGTTGGAATTGTACTGCTCCTCATAAACTTTGTCCATCTGATAATTAATGACATTTTCATTTTCCAAATACAGGAACATGACCTAGAAGTTAGAAGAGTTTCTGAAGTTTACACTGCTGTCTTGAAGACATATCCAGGACTGGAAATAGATTATTTAATGTATTTACATTATTTCAAAATCTGAGCCTACCTGATGTATTACCAAGAATAGAACAAAAGTCTTTCTCTCCAAAACCCACCTAACTTTTTTGAATGTTGGATGAGGGAGATTTTCAGTTGACTAAGAGGGGTAAGATCTGGTAAACTGGGGAAAAAGGAATACCACTACAGAAAGTATGTAAAAGGAAAACAAAATCTAACTGGTGCTAAAACCACTAAAGCCAAATCAAACTTGAAACACATTTCTATGTTTCACACATTTAACACTGAGGACATAATCTGAAATTGAATGATAGATATCCAGACAAGTACCAAAGTAGCCCAAGTAGCAAACGCTCAGGGAACAAGAATGACTTTTTGGCACTGCTTCCTTTTAGCAAACTCATTCAAAGGCAGATACTAAATATAATGGCCATACAGAGGATAAATCAAAGTTGCATTTTTTTCAGGTTGAATATAACATCACATCTTTTCCTTTTAGTCCTAATAAGACTAATGCCTGCTCAAAGCTACAATCATTTGCCTTATGATGAATGAATTACTGGCCTCAGTGTAACTCATATAGATGGGAATCATCACATGAAGACCATCACCACAGCTGGTATTAATTATCAGATTAAGGATAATATAAAAAAAGATTAAGTAATGTGATGGATTTGTGTTGCTGTTGCTGTGGTATCTGTATATACATAGATAGATGACTGGCTACATTTTTATCACCCAGATAAGAAGAATGATAGAAGAAATTGAAAGAATAATAATCCTACCATATAACATACTTTGTGTGCATTCAAACGTTATCTAAAGCAACATCTTCATTGTCACCCAGGAGCTGTCTTAACAAATCATTGACAGATGATAGTAAATGTCCTCAGCAGTCAACATCTGAAGTGATTAATTTCTTCAACTTTGGCTCAGAAGGCTATTTGCTGTAATTATACTAAATACATAAACTTTGTCAAGCCTGAAACATTGGCATGTATATTGTACATGTAGGTCCCAGTTCTTCTCCTTGGCGCACTTGCTTTGGAATCAGTGGAAATTCTTTGAGAAAAATGGAAATCAGAGATGATCTCTTAGGGATAATGAAGCTGGCACAACAATTAGTTTGTGAACAGCTATTTCCAGAATTTTCCTAATGCTGTCAGAAGACACTGGGGATTCAACTGCTCATTTTTTACCTTTCTTCTTTTCCAGCAACCTATCTCTTAACAAATCTAAGTAATATTCTTTCCTAACTAGTCTGTGTTGAACCTGCAAAGGCTTTCTTAAATTCAAACGCATCTTTGTCTGGAAGGAGTTTTAAACAACTTTCAGACCGCTCCACCCTTACACACACACATATATATGCATTATATACATTAGTGGCCCAGCTTAGTTCATGGCCAGAGTCTTAACAGCTGAGGAGGGGCTGGCTTTCTTCACTATGGTAGTCTCCATGACATCATTCTGAATGAAGGTCAAGGGACCAGTTCACCAGAACCGTTGCATTGTGTCACCAGTGATTCCTGAAGAGCCATATGAATGCAGATAAGTGCATGAAGAGGGCAGAGAGGTGTATTTCAGTAGAGGTGAGGTGGTGGACAAGGCTCCATGAGGTCACCAGAATCAGGATCCACTGCCTTCACCCAGCTTCCACACTGATTTCTAGTACAATGAGTAACTTAATCTCTCTGTATCTTAGTTCTCATATTTAGATTAAACCATACATCTTTTTTGTTTTCTGTCATTCAAACTTAGATTGCAAAGTATTACAGCAGCAAATATAACATGTCAAGCATCACTGGACCTTTATCTCAGCTGAGGCCTTCAGATGTTTCTGCAGTATAATAAGAGAAAAAAAGTAATTAACATCAATGTGAATGGACTTTTTCAGTATTAATAATATGCAGTAAATCGGAAAACTTAGTAGATTTTAATATTTTCACTGGAAGACAATGCTATGTTTTCTGTGCTGTACGTTAAACTTCATTTAAGGTGAGAAATAACAGGACAAAAGGTAAGAGGGAAAGGACTAGATTTGAGCTGTAATCCACTGACTGTCAGAGTTTCAAGCTGTTCTTCCCATTATTTCCAGACTCACTAGTGATTGTCCTGACTTACACAGCAGTAATAAATATTTGTTTCCTGTAGTCTTTTCCCCATGACTGACTGTAGGCCCCTTTCCCCCCATATTCTATAAGCAAGTTAAGCAGTTTGTCTGAGGTGATGTGAAGGCTCTAGCTCGTTTACGATGTGGAACCTCCCTTTATAGCTCTTTCACTGTTGGGAGAGAGGGGTTAGTTGAGGTAATAAGGAAATATGAGGATTTTAATAGCTGAAAAATTATTACTAGCATAGTTGGCAAAACATAACTCTCTGACGGATTTGGGAGAAACATTAAAAGTCTATGTGCAAGAGTAGCCAACATGAAGCATGTTAGGGCCCTACAAAATCATTTTGATAATAGAATAGTTAAAAGGCGCTTTTGGGTATAAGTTAAAACAGTATTTTATAAACAAAATAAATTGCCACTTTCTTAAATTGCTGAATTAAAAAAAAAAAATTAGAATAACAAACAAACAAAACCTTATACTTGATTTAATACATTGTCATTTTGTATAACTTAGAATTATTGAAGCAATAAACTTGAAATGGGGAATTAGGTAACATTTATTGCACTGTTACTGTTTGTTCACAAGAGGACTTTTAGACATACATTTAAAAAAATACAACATAGTTAATAACTGCTAGATTTTTGTTACCCTTGTTAATTTTGATGATTAAAGTTTATGTCCAGAAATGTAAAACAATACCTTTGCAATGCAAAAAGAACTTCCACATAAACTGTGTTGAATCACATTTAAATCAGGTAGCTGTTTTCCAGAAGAAAATTTGGGATTACAGAGAAAGAAAGCACTGGTGTTACACCATACATTTTTTACAAAGTACAAGAAGGCTTAAACTTTCCTGTGGTTCTATTAATCACAGAGAATCTGTTTATACCCCAAATTCAGGTTGTGCTGGATGTAGAGATTTGCAATTAAATATTATTGCCAATTAAGTGCAATTAACCAATTCTATCATAAATTAGAATGAGATCTATGTCCAGACCCTCTCCTGTGATTCTAAAAAGCTGTTCTAGTGGATGAAGCATTGGGTTCTAGTGCATCTGCTGTGATCTAAAGGAAATCACTTACCTCCTTATCCTCAGAACTGTGACTGTTATGCATTTCGCTGAAACGAAAATCACTTATATATCAGATTATAAAGTCTGGTTTAGTCTCTCATACTCTTCCTGTCTAGATAACTACTAGTTTTGTTCTTAAGTTCCTGAAACACAGGCCCGTAAGTACGGCAGTTCACAATTCCCACTCTCTGAGACTCATTACAGAACAACATGATCCTATATTTTAGGTGAACCTTGTTTAGTAATTCTAGATCTTTGGAAAGAAAGGAGAAATAGAATTAGCAGCAGGGGCTTAAGAAAAACCTGTAGACACTTTGGGTTCTGTCCTTGCTTGTAGTTCTTGTTGGCAAGAGATGTCACCTGAAAAGAGGACTTTGTTCCTAAACAATCCATGACTGCAATAACAGAAAGATGTCTCAATTCATTTGTCATTTTGTTCCTTTTTATCAAGTATAAACTGAACAGTTCAGAACTGACGTACTGAAGTGATCATCAGACTGGTTTCCTACATCTTCTTGTGTATGGATCTATTTCTTTGGCAACAACACAGTGAGATACTTGGCCACAGAACTGGTAATCTGATTATGTAGGAAAGGTATTGTCACATACAACTCAAATTGTTTACCAACTATTACTGCTTGAGTGAGAACACAAAGCTTTTCCTTTGCATTTTTTACAGCATCTACGATAATGACATCACATCCTGATTGTTGAAAATGCAATTCTAACAGAAAATAAATACTGAAATCCCTTCTCTTTCCATTCTGGTATTTGTGGCTTTGATCAGAACTAGTACCTGAGTTTTCATATGTTTTAATTGTCAACAAAAGGACAAGCAAGTGGGTTGTAGCTACAGCAACTATTTTGTACAAAGGTTATAGAATAGATCCCAGATGCAGTTGGGCATGGTATTGCCAAGGCTTTAAGATTAAATTTGCTATTGAATATGTTGCAACTGTTAAAAAATGAACATTGGGCATAATATAATCACAATGCCTAAAACAACAGAGTAATTACATTGATGGATTGCAGAGCTCTTCTTAACAGACGTAACATATAAAAAACTATATTCAGAGGGTATTGTTTGAGTTTAAAATGACAGAAATTGATCATTTATCAAACCCCACAAAATAAATCAGATTCTTCATATTGAACTTTAGCACAGGACTCTATAACCTCATATTTTGATAGCTGTAATACATTAAGACGTAGATTAAATGGGGTTTAACAATATCACAGCATGATAGACACTGATCAGATAAAGAGCTTCACAAGAATCCCATTTTAAGCTTGAGGAGTTGTTTTATTTATATGTTCAGCGTGACTTCCGTCACCTATTTCTTCATTTTCCTTTCAAAAGAGCAAGGCATGATCGTTGCCTCCCCCAGCAGGTTCCTTCTGGCAGCAATCATTTGATGACAGTCGTACCTTCTTCCTCATCTTATCATCTTATCTCTGATACAAAGTTCAGCTGATGACTAGTTATTAGTGGCACTCCTCAGGTGTTGATTCAGAGACTAGTAAGGTTTAATGTCTTTATTAACGGCCTGCATGATGGGGTGGCATGCACTCTCAGCAAGATCACAGATGATAGCAAACTGGGGTGGGAGTGGTCCATAGAGTGGAGGGCAGGGCTGCCGTTGAGACAGACCTTGGCAGGCTGGAAAAATGGGCTGACAGAAACCTCATGTAGGTCAATGAAGGCAAATGTAAAGTCCAGCATTCCTGACGAACAAGTTAAACAGGTGTGAGAAGCATATCATTGCAGCAAAGACAGCCACCTGCATCTTGGTCTGTATTGGCTAGAGCACAGCCATTGAAGGAAGCAATTCTTCATCTCTCCTTAGTACTTGTGAGATTGCATCCGGACTACCATGTCCAGTTTTGGCATCCTCAGTACAAGAAAGAAACTGATATCCTGGAGTGAGCCCAGAGACAAGCAACAAAGATGATTGGTGGGCTAGAGCACATGAAGTGTAAGGACATATTAAAAGAGCTCAGTTTGTTCAGTCTAAAGAAAAGCAGGCTAAAGATCTTACTTGCTGTCTCCAATTATGTAATGGGTGCTGGCAGACAATGTGGATTCAGACTCTAAGATTCACAGTGACAGAACGAGACAACAGACACAAGTTGCAGCAAGAAAAATTCTACTTAGATACCAGGAAAAAAAAATTCACAAGCAGGGTAGTCCAACACAGAACAGACTGCCCAATGAGATGTGGATGTCCACCCTTGGAGATACTCATACCTTGACTAAGTATCCCTGAGTAACCTGAGCTAAACTGGGCCTATTCTGGCTGGGGCTTTGCCCCAGATTACCTCTTTATGTCCCTTCTGTTACATGCAATATTTTGTTACAGGCAAAAGGGAGCACAGAGTATATATGGAGCTAAGAAATTATTTGTTAGCCTAATTAAAAAAACAAACAAACCAAAAAACCTAATCAAAACACAAAAAACAGTTATTGTTAGTCCAGTTACAACAATACTAACCCTTGTATCAAAAAAAGAAAATTCACGAGGCTATACATCCAACACAAACTATTCTGTGACTTTATGAGAACGTCTGTGATTAAGCTGATGTGCTTCTTGGATGTGAAGTCAACTGTATCAAAAGTATTACCTCATCAAATATCATCTGTGTTGCTCCTCTGCTGCTCTGTTCCTGTGTCTTCAGTGCCATGTGAGGACCTGTCTGTGAAGTTCGTTCATATGAAGAAGTTTGCAAGAAATAAATGCACAGCGTACAGATTTTCCCAAAGGGGTAGTTTGAAACTTCATGAACAGGAGATAGAATAAGATAATTATTATGTTGCCAAACTAATGATGGCATGCCAAACGGAGGAGGAATAGTCTGGCTTCCTTGGTTACCTTCCTGGTATGAGAGTTACAAGCTCTCTCCATATTAATTGTCATGCACATGAACACCAGCATTTTGTATCTTTATAAAATTTGAGAAAATGAACTAATTATATCTCATTGTAATGTTATGTTTAGAAACTGAAGCATAAAGAAATTATTTAAATGAAGCCAGTGAGAAAGTCAACATAATCAGAAAGCCGTAATTTTGGTGGTTGACTAAAAGGTAATCTCTTCTCCTCCTAAGATATGTTAAGAACTGAAGGGACCAGGCTCGAGAAATACTGAAAGATGATTGGGGATATCAGCTATGTACTCACACAGAATTGTCACAAGAAATGAACACAGAGAACAGGATTTCAGCAGTACAGGTAGACTTAGTGTTATGTGAAATACACACAAAATAGTTCAGCTCTCAAGTTTAAAAATGGTGTATCTTGACCTTCATCTATATTTAAGGTAGGAAGTAATAAACATGGCATGCCATCAGTTACTCTGGTAAATAGTCATTTGTAAAGTATTTTGATTATCTGCTTGAGTACACGGACAATGACTGGTTTTGCTTGCAGTGATGGATTTCAAATAAAATAAAATAAATTTTAGGAATGTCAGGATTGCTGTAAAAAGCTAGAACATATATTCTCTATAGTCCAGTGATTATCTTTTATGCCTTACCTATACTTCCTGGGATCTTATGCTAGCAAGATAATTTAAGACACCAATCTGTAGCCTAAAAGACTGATAAAACAGACTTAGAAAAGAGCATTCCCACTAAAACTACAGTTCGTTTGGCTTTTCCTTCTATATATGAGTAAGACAACAACAGTATTGGCAAATGATTTTGTTTTAGTTTCACTATGAAGTACATTGTTCTTAAGGTAGTTGGAAAAAGTGTGTGAAGTTTGGAATCTTTCACTATTTCTAGTTTTCAGTTTCTACCCTCAAGAAATGCCTGAGGAGATATTATCACAAAAAAAAAAAAACCAAACCAAAACCCAAATAAACCCAAGAGGTTTGTTTTGGTTTTAAGCCTTTGATCTAAAAGTATTAGGGAAATTCAATTGGCCCATTAATGTACTAGATTTGAAGGGGAAATTCCATTTCTGTAGTAGAAAATAGATAAATTTAATTTTTTCACTAAAATTATTTTTTCCCCGCTCCCTTGCCTATGGACAAACTTAGATGGACACCTAAATAACATTTCCCTGCTTTTCCTTTGTCAGCTTTGTGACTGTGGTTCCTGAGGTGACCAGGATAGTTCCCCTGTAGTACTTGCCCACAATTCTTTGCTTTGGCTTGCAAACTTCATTGAGTTAAGTTGCTTTTATATGCAAAAGTTCTAAACCTCACTCTTCCTGAAACTTTATTATTCATGAGACTGGAACAAGCAATATATGTCAGCCACCCAATTAGTCTCCTGTAATGCACTTTTCAATTGCAATGCTATTACAACAGCTCGTTGCAGAGTTAATGGGGCTGATTGCAGCATGCAGACGTACACAACTGGGAAAGGATTCTCTCCTCCAGGAGTGAATACTTCAGTATTTCTTCATGTGGAGATTGTTTCCTCTATATTACGACTTGGTCCTCCTAATCCAGATGGAAAATTCCTCACTAATTCTTCTGTCATTTAATAAAATTTGTAAAAGTAAATATTATCTACAAGGTCCACTTGCAGTACTAAATCTGAAGGAGCTGAATACTTACATAAACTTTTGCCACATCAAAAGGTTAAATGTTTGGAGAGCTCCAAAACATCAGTACCATGATAAAGTTAGTTCTCAACAAGTTTTAAACTCCACTAGTGAACCTCTCGTATCTGGTAGACTAGTTCATAAGACAAAAGATCTCACTTTTATGACATATTTCTTCTTTTTTTCTATTCTGATACTCTTAATCACTCAAATTGATCCAATTAATTGATGAAATATCAGAATGAAAGAGATTTCCACAACACCATAGTACATGAAGATTCATAGGGCCCCAGCAGCACTATAGTCAAAGCAAAAGTATTGTAAAATAATTAGTTAGGAGAAATTATGAGTAATAATAAAGATAAGATAATAAAAATAAGATAAAACTTAATAGAGTAGCAGCCTTTTTTCTTTTTGATGAATAATTAACAAAAAACCATACACAGAGTCCGAAGAAAAATTAAAACAACTTTTAATTTTGTAAAGATACCTCTGTAGATAAATACAGAATTGAAGTCACATCATGTTTGTTCTAACCTAGAACAGCTATGGAATTACCTTAGGAAAATGCAGACCTCTTCACTAAAACAGCAACGATATTTTCCAAACTGATAGCTGGGCTGTGTGATTTAGTTCACTGGTGCTTGTAAAATTATTTAAGGTACTGGGATACTATAGAAATGTTGTATCTCAAGTTTGTAATTTATATTTGCATAGGCTATTGTTTTTCACAGTTTCACAGAATATAATAAAGAAAATCCTGCTACATTTTTTGTTTGTTTTTTAACTGTAATTTTCTTTTATTTCAAATGAACATTTCGGGTGTTTCTTTTATTCTCCATGAGGAGGGAAAACAGGTGCCCTCCAAATGTTCATTGGTGTGCCTATATTTAAAACAAATGCATACATTTATTAAAGTTACCTTATTCTTCATTTAAGTTTATTAAAGTGACCTTATTCTTCATTTAAGTTTTGAGGTGGTTTTGTCTTTTCATAGCATGATTTTAGCTGTACTTCCAGAGCTGCAGAGGGCAAAATGGTTCCAATTAAGGCCAGACCCTCTCCTTTTTTCCCATACACTAGTTAACTGTTTAAAGCCACCCTTCCTCCTTGACCCAGGTGCGAGTGGATATCATAGTGTCCTAGAGGCTGCATTAACTTAGGTTAACCATGATCCTTTACAGATCATTTTCTGTCCATCTTTCCAGCTGTTGACTGGAAAGTGGGCAAAATGGGCATCCTGATCTAAAAAAAATCAGTGGATGTTTTAACACCCAACCTGCAGAGATCAGAAGCAGACCATGAGCACAGAACTTATAAATAAAAAGAAACTCCAAGTTGTTCAGTTGGTTGTTGTCTTCTGGGTGTGCCAGAAATCAGTAGGGTTTTTATTTTGGTAGGCTAGGATCCATCCCACTGCACTTTAACAGTTTAAGCAACAAATCCGAACAAATTGCTCAAGCTTCCTTTGCAGAATCCAAAAGCTGATTCATCCCATTTTAAGACTGCCATTAAAGATAAGTGCGATGAATCCCCTTTTAGAGAGGGCTATCTTTCACTATGGACAACAAGGAAAACCCATATGATTAGCTTATAACAGATGGTTAACTCTTTTATAAGGCTAAAGTTGGAGCAGATAAAGTCCTCCCTTAATAACTATAGGTTACTTGACCTATCACTTTACCTGTAAGATATTCTTTTACAGTTTTCAGATTCTAATCCTGATTCATTGAAATGGTTCATTTACATCAAGTCACTGCAAAACTAGCAGTTTTCCATAGATTTTTCAAACGACAATGCGGTGCTGTAAAATAAGATTGAGGAAGAACTCATCATATTTCTGCTTCAGTTCATGGGTTACTGTGTTCTCGTGGGCAGACACCACCTGATGCTTCCACAGGAAACAACTGTTTTTTAATATGGAAAACAGCTGAAAAAAATTAGTATGAAAAAAGCTACGACTCTTCATAGCATGTGTCTGAAATAATTGTCACAAAGCTTTTTTCTGCTATCCACTTTTTTGGTATTTCAGCCTAATTTAGTGCCCCACTGACTTACATTGAATGTTACGCAGGCACTGGGACGTTACAGAAAACAGTGCTATTCATTCATATTAATATTAATGAATTCCCTACTGACCAAGATGGGTAGATAATGACCTTTGGACTTTTTTAATACAAAATTGCAACCGTCTTCGTGGTTGTTGACCCTAGCCAGTAGCCAAACACCCACCCATCCTCTTGCTCAATCTCCTCTCCTGTGGGATGGGGAAGAAATAGAAGGAAGATGAGAAGACTCAGGATCCAGATAATGACAATTTAATAAGCAAAGCAAAAGCTGCACATGCAAGCAAAGCAAAAAGAAGAATTCATTCACTGCTTCCCATTGGCAGGCAGATGTCCAGCCATTTCCTGAAAAACAGGGCCTCAACATGTTTAACAGTTACTTTGGAAGACAAACACCATAACCACCCGTTTCCTTCTCCTTTCTCTGAGTTTTTATTGCTGAGTGCAACGTCATATGGTATGGGATATCCCTTTGGCCAGTTGGAGTCAGCTGTCCCTGCTGTGTCCCTCCTAACCTCTTGCCCACCCCCAGCCTACTCTCTTCGGAGGGGAAGAGAAAAAGCCTTGACACTGTGCCAGCACTAATCAGCAGTAACCAAAACACTGGTGTGTTATCAAGCCTGTTTTAGCCCCAAATGTAAAGCACAGCACCATATGGGCTGCTATGAAAGAAGTTAACTCCATCCCAGCCAGGCCCAGCATATTGTGAAATGGAATAGAAGGGTTGGAATTATTACATAAAATTTGTTCCTTAAAAAATTACATTCTGATAAATTAGGTGGAAGAGAGAGCTCTTTCATATCCTTTTTCTCTGTCTATAATGGTACATTTTTTCTGTGATTAGGCCAAGTTATACCTAATATTACTTCAATATAAAGCTTATTTATAATTTGTTGCCCATTTCTTCTGGTGCTAGCACTTCATTGGTAGATACTGTCTTGTAATTAACAGGGAGTTCAAGGTTTCAAATGCATCCTTTGTAAGCTTTGTTACAGAATATTTCCATTTGAATTTCCATTCTTTTTCTGGAAATTTCTATTGATAACAGACACTCAAATTCCAGATGGTTATTTTACTTTTACTGTCAATAGTTTAGGTGTTTCCTTTTTTAGAGGTATAACATCCCCAAGTTTAGAAACTCAAACATTGGTCTGTTTGTATCATGAAAAGACTATTTCTGTCGTTCTGTTTCTTTGTGTATGTTTGGTTTGGGAGGAAGAGTGACCTTCTAATATGCTAATTGTACCAATCCAAACATATCAGTCAATGAAAAGTGAGAGAGAGGTATGAAAGCTACACCGAAACATTTTGATGAATCCTTATTCTGACTGAAAATACATGCATATATTTAAATTATTCTGGAAGAAAAGTGCAGAAGAAAAATGAAGAAGAAAAGCAATGTGATCCAAGCTTTACTCAGTGTAAAGGAAAAGACTATACTAATAACTGAGTTTATTTCATTGATATATATTCAAACACCATAAACTAAATCTCTGTTTGGACAACAGGCTTCTCTTTAAATGTTCTTTGTGTAGGAAATTTGCATCTGCAACTACATTGCCAGCGTTCAGAGAAAAAGGATGCAGGAAAAGATATTCTAAATTTGTCAAAATCCTTAAAATAGAACCCTAGGGCTCAGTGATAGTGAAGTAGGTCTATCGAATGAAGAAGACAGCAAAAATATATGCACCATATTATAAAAAATACTCTGTGATATAGTAAAATAATTCTTCTTATGATTTACTGTAGCCCTAGTCTGTTTCCCAAAAATAACTGGCAGTGTCGGCATAAATTTCTTTGCTGTCTTGCTTTAAACTGTGTCTCCTTTGGGGCTTCCCCTATGATTTGAGGTCGCATAACTCATGTAGGGTTCTACCCTGCACTCTTCCGTGCATGCAAAATCAGTGGGATTCTCATTCATCTGAGACTTCTGGGATATACCTAAGAAGTTCAACCACTACTATTTTTGGTAGACTAATTAGAAATTAGTTATCTCTCACTGAATTTATTTAAGGAAACTGGTCATCTTTTTTTTGTGCTCTATCTGAAAACTTACCACAACCCCCCCAAAAAATTTCTCTGGTAAAGAATGTTGAATTTCCATGAGAAATTAATGGAATCTCATTCCATAGTCATTCAGAGTAAAAGTCAAAATAAAAATGGAGCTTGTATACCAAATAGAGAGAATATCAGGAGAGTCAGTGAAATTCACTAAGAATTTTTCCATCACCATTTTTTTTTACAGTGGTGATCATAGTGAGCATTAAATACAAAACAATGCCGATAGAATGATCATCATTTTGCATTTGAATAAACAATCCATTTGACTACTGTTTCTGCTGGCAGCTATTTTTATCTGAAAAAAGAGACCTCATAATTTCTTTTGATGATTACCACACTTGTCTTTGTGGCAGAAAGCTTCAAGTATTAAGGATTCCACTTTGCTCATGGAAATGGAGGAAGAGGGAGGACCTATATAAATGTTGTTCCTCCTGTCCCTGGATGCTTAAGAGAACTATGGCTACTTGCGGTAGCCCTTTGTAGCTTACATAATATGGAAACAGCCTTGCTGGGAAACTTGAAGTGGACCTCAAAGCAAAGGCTATTAAATGGCGATATCTGTGTGGGCTCTAGAACAGAGCCTATGCTGTAGAGTCTGAGTATACAAGCAGAGATTATTTCCACCAGATCTCAATATCTGATTATTTCTTTCCCATCTATGTACATTGGGATAGTAATTACACAAACCTTCCATTCAGGTTGCAGAAACAATATCACTTCAACTGTGTATGGGCAATAAAATACAAAATTCAGAATTCTGTTTCAGGATCAATGTTTGAAGTAAGCCTCCACTGTTTGAACGTACGCACTACTGAAGCTCAAGTGTTTGAATGTGCTTTTGGAGAGACTAGGAGAGGTTCAAAAAAATAGTCATTTTAAAACTGACTTTTGAATTTGAACTAATATTCACTGGGAATTAGTTTGCTCAGCTTGACCTGTTTCTTGCCCTGTGTAATACAGCGTAAGGTGTTTGCATTCCAGATTTTGATTTGGGAAAGGCTTTTTGCTCATATTGTGTGGTGGCAGGTGCATAATTGGTAGGCACAATTGCTAGAATTGTAGATTGAAAACCTACACATCTTCTGAGATATCCTTTTCAGACCAGAGGTGAGGATGTAAGAGGCAAAACATTCAGAAAGCAGCTTACACTCAGTTAACCACAGGACAATTTAGTTATATTCTTAGAAGGATGACTCATTCTGCCAATACCACCATATAAAAGAAATTACCTATACTTCATAAAATAGCATTTCAGTTTAAGTGGACAATTCGCTTTTACATTTTTATTTTTAATAGTGAACTGGCTCTAAGATATAGCTCCATAAAAAGCCATATATAACACAGAGGCAATTTTCTAAAAATAATGTGAGGAATTTATGTAAAATGATATCAAGCTTCAAGCACATCCAACAGGCAATATTGTGAAGCATCTCCTGTGGTTTTGCTATGTGATCTGGAAATTGAAGAAGAAGTAGTATAATTAAATAATGTAACTCAAAGAGTTACAAAGAGACAAAAGCATTGGATTCAGAAAATTCATTTATACAGAATAAGATGTTCTGTAGTGACAGAATTTTCTGAAGGTTGTGCTAATCATACATGAAAAATTGACAAAGAGAAAATGGAAATAGTATGGAGTTGAACTAAGGAGACTTTCATTAGATAATCAGTATAAGAAATAAAGCAAGCTAACTCCACTAATTTAGAATCAAATAAACAGCTCCAAAAAGTGGATCAAATGCAAGACTTGACCTTAATCCCATTTTCCTTTTACCAACATGGAAAACATCCTTACCAAGTAGTGGTTTAAAAGTAAAGTACAAAGTGGAAATAGTAGAGGCCAATGAAGCAGCTCATTCTCCATGATAATTCTCTCCAGTCAGGCTCTTAGATTTTTTTCATATACGACTAAAGAAAACACTGTTCAGTGCTCTCAGAGTTTTATTTCTCCCTCTTAGAAGTCCAGCCACAGCACACTGCAATTATGTTAGTGGTTATTTAGACCTGAGAGATCTGTTGAGACACATAATTTGCTTTGGGTTTGGGTAGCTTTCTAGATTGTTTGGTTTAACTGTTCTTATAGAGGAATGTGACATTAGAGGGACTTTTTAATTATTTTTTTCAGATTAATTTAAGACTTTTTCAAATTCTTAGTTACTTGCTGAAAAGAATAACTCTAATCAGCAGGACACATGTATAGAATAATCTCTGCAAAAGCTCATGTATCCAGAGAGTTACAGCCTCATGTTGCTGCATTCTCAAGGATTTAATGTTTTCTCAAGGGCTATTCACTACCCACAGGAGCCCTCCAGGAACGCCCACAACATGATGAGCAGCTGGGCCACCACAGGCAGCATGCAAACAGGCAGGAAAGCAACAGCAGCACTGAAGCCAAGCTCCTTAGCCATGCTTGAGATCTGAAGAAGGACAGAAAAGCTATTCATTCTAGAGTGAGAAGCCTGAAAGCAGATTTTAACCTCTATTTTGGCAGAGACAGAAGTGACACACTGGCAGATTTCTCATCACGCCCAGCCTGTGATGCTCTACAGTCAGTGTTCAGAGCAGTACTGGCATGCCTAAGTGAGGGAAGCAAATCATAGGGGACAAGGCTAGTTGTAAAATGGAAGTGCACACAGAAGAGCAGCAACAACCAGAATTTCAAACTTGTTTTCCTTCCATTTCCCTTTATTTTTGTTTTACTTCCATAACCTTATTGCTCTTTATCTTCACCTGTGTCTTCCTTTATTCTTGTTTGAGTACAAGGGTTACATCTTTTCTTTGTTTTGCTAGAAGAATAATGACAATTGGCTCCTGTTAGAAATAGGTTCAGAAGTTCAGGTCTTCTGAGCTCTTGCTAACTTCAGGCACTGCACAGAATATTAAAATGAAACAGTATGTCCCCTGTGTTATATTTCTGCAGGCTTCAAACTCAGATTGGCTCACTAAATAATTTTGCTATACAGAAAACAAGCACCAGATGAAACATATCACTGCATAAAAACAGTTTCTGAATGCAAACATTTTCCACCTTCAGGTGATCTGAAAAGCTACGGAACTCAAATCGGTCTGAGCTGAGTTCTGATGATCAACTATTTGCATTTTATCTCATTTTCATGTCATCCCCTGCACATACCTATTGTGGTACCATGGCTTTTGAGAATCCAAAGGTCAGCCCTTCCATATAGAAGATCTAGAATGTCATTATTTCCAAGTCCTTGATTCTGCAAGGTGCTAAAGCACTTTGATCCAATACAGGACATCAGCTTAAGCCTTCACCCAACACAAGCTCAGACATATACTTACCTTTAAACATACTAGTAGCTCCAAGTGCCTATCCTCACTGAAACCAATGACAGAGCTTTTACTCACTGTGCAAGACCCTGGTGACAGAATTGCAATTTCTTAATAAGAAGTGGGTTTTTAAGCACTTTGATAAAGCGTCTGGAGCTCTGTGGGGTTGACAGCAGGGTATGGTCCAACAAGATGGTGAGGTTCCCTCATGCCACTGTGTGGTCTGTGGTCTGTCTTCTTCCATTCTGCCAGCTTTGGGGATGCCTAACCCTCCTATAAGCCAGTAAAGCTCCCTAAACAAACTGGGGGAAAAGCGTAAAAATATAATAGTTTCCTGCCAGACTGGTGAGCTGAATGGGCTCATTATGATGTACAAGGAGAGCCAGAGTTGGCTTGCAGGAGAAGCTAGAAGGCCGTGTGTGACTGGAAGTAAGACAGTCATCGGCGAGGGTCAGGGAGTACCACATCAAGGCACACGTCTTCCAAACACCCGTCTTTCAGTGTTTTTTTGGGTAGATATACACACATATACAGACATATATGTGCACACACTCCCACACCAGTTTCCTTTTTGTCTGGATCTCAAACAATATTCAAACTTCTCCAGTTTATTCCATGCTGGAAAGATGCATTGTAGTTTGTAATGTATTTTATTTAAGTGAGAATTACCAGTCTTCCTGAATGTCTTTTGGTCTGCAAAGCAGTGATTTTCTTTAATCTGCAGAAGAGAATTAACATTTGGATGTTTGGAAAGGTTTTGAATAATATTTTTCCCATAGTTACAAACAATCTAAAAGAAAAAAAAAAAACCTAAAGTGAAGGACAGTACATGAAAGATTGTCAGAAACCGGGAGTTGTTTTTATACATATTTACAATAAATGGAGCATTGGATTGATTATTGCATACCTGCCTAATATCTGTGCAGACACAACTGCAAGACAGGTTATAGTTCTGGATTTGTATTTGTAATTGGGATTACCTTACCTGTGTGAACAGACATTCTGCTTCTTTACAAAAACTTGCACTTTCTTACAGGAAACTTTGGAACGTCATTTTTCCCTCTGCTTTGGTTTGTGAATACCCACTGACCTGTGATAACTGAGACTTTGTTGTGCAAGAACACAGCTGAGCTACTACTGCATAGGAGTATACAAAGGAATCAGATATTATTTACATCAGTTTGGATACATTGCTGAGCCTCTTTCTGGAAATTTCAGAGGTGATCAGATATTGTGTTCTAGAAGGAAAGAAGGACAAAAGGTTAACTCCTACCGTGTCCTTTCCTTTTCAACCATGTAAAAAAGAATTAGTGCAAGTTAGAGAAATGGAGTTGCTTTCACGTAAGAAATAGGAAAATCAGTCTGTTTTCCTCTTTATAATCTGTTGTGCAAATCTAAGTAATGCCATTTTTCCTCATAGTTATTTTCTTTAAAAATATTAACAGGATACTAAGATTAACTAAAGTATCTTTTTGATAGTCGCTCGTAAGACTGCATGTTGAAAGATTTTGAAAAGAGATCCCTTTCTCCATCCTTCTGTGATTTCAAGAGTCACTGAGAAAATTAGAAGGCATCTTTAAGTGGCCTTAATTTACACATAGTTTACAGTTTTTATATATTTAGAGTTATATAAAGATTGGGAACCTAACATATATCAGAACATGGTCGATAAAGTATGTTTGATTAGAACAAAGGTGCAGATACTGTATTTATTTTTTAGCTATTGTACTTATCTATCAGAGGGCCATCAAACTCAGGTCAAACTGAGAAAATCCTGCTGGTTTTGAATATATGATAATGGAGAGATTGGAGGGGGTGACATCTTTTTTTTTCTGAAAGATATTAAGCTCTCTGGTTCAGATATTATATTCAGATATTCATGAAAGGTTCTTGTTTATTACAGACTAGAATCATTTTTAGGTATATTAGTAGGTACTATGAAGCTGAAATTTAGGAAATTTATCCCCATGCTATCTTCAGAGAGATATGCATATATAACTTTTCACAACTATATGTGCGTGTATTTTGTATATGTATCTTCATATATATAATAAAATATTGACAAACTCTCTGTGATAGCTCTGACTTTGTCACATTTTGCCTGATTTACCAATGTCAACCACAATGTCTATCTTAAAACCACTAATCTGGCAAATGTTTAAGTCAATTCTTGAAGACACAGAGCAACTGTTTATAAATTTAAAATGTCCCAGAGAATATTGACTTATACCAAATACGGACCTGCTTATTCTATTCGTTAAATTTGTGTTTTACCTCAGAAATGCAAAGCAAAACAATATTGGATAGGCATAATTTATATAAGCACACATTTACCTCCATTTTCATGCATCACATTTTGTATTATTTAACAGCAGCTTAGTCCTGCTGTTTTATTGCCCAATTGCCTAGGAAGACATATGACCATAAGAACAGATGATAGAGGCTTACATTTGCATTTGTTCTCACATTATGGAGCTCAGAAGCAAACTGGTAATCAGAAACATATTATCTAGAATTACAAGGGACACGTTGCTACCACAGTAATGTTTTAAAAAATTAAGTGTTCTCAGTAGGTGTTTAGTGCCTCCATATTTCAGTTAGCATACTCTTACTACATGCCTACAATTTTTAAAGATTGTATGTAGGGATATATTATTTGGATGTACATTATGCATATCTGAATGTCTACATATTCTCACAGCAAATGTTTCTTACCCAATATTTTATGAATATGTTACAAAGGAAGAAAGAAATCTTGGAGGACAGGAGATATCAGACAAGAATTGAGGGATGAGGGATGAGGGATCTGCAAAACTGATGGAACGTTTCCCTGATCCCAAAGCTACTGTACTCAGGGCTGCTCCTCAGGCATAAATGAGATTTTTCTAACTCTTGGCATGTGCTGACATACTCAATAAGCAAAACTACAGCAAGGGTTCCTTATAGCACACAGTTAGGTTTGGGTTCCCAAGTCTTCTAGCATCCCTTAAATAGTCTTCAGTAATCTAAATGTCACAGCAGACTACTGAAAAAGACTACTACACACTGGGGACCCAATTTCCCAGTTCCAAATGTGCCAAACATGGTGATATCAGCCAACATTACCACATGAAGAAACTACCTCACAACAAATGGATTGTCTGACCAAATATTGCTTTAATTTTCACAGGGGAAAAAAAAGCTACAGAACTTAGATTTGTTTTCCTTCATGATTTCATATTCATTGTGTTCCCAAACTAAGATTAAATTTGTAAATGGCATTTTTGTATATGTGTGTGTATAGATATATGTGTATAGATATATATTTGTACATATTTATACATATATAAATATGAATTAGATCAACAGGGCATGCATGCAGCATATATGTACATTTGACTAAATATAAAACATTTTTTAAGATGATGTAGTTTCTGACAGTCCCATCAGAGTTGTGAATGTTAAGCACTTCTGAAGATTGAAATATGTTTATTTAGGTGACTAAACATTGCAAAGAGCTGTCATGTTTGAATATACAGGCCAAAGTGCTTAGGGAAATGTCAGCTTTATGCTATTGAGTATATCAGCTTGTTGGAAGAGAGGTAGACAATACAGTAGCCATGAAAACTGAAACTGGACTATCAGAAAAGAAGCTAACACATTTTATCTTCATTGAGCATGAGACATAACACAAAATCATTGGCCTTTTTCTAATGGGCAGCTTATGAAGAAAAGGAAAAAAAAAAAATCCATGTTCTATCAAACAAGATCATTGCAATAACCCCTTTTTCTCTTAAAAAAAAAATCCCTTAATTATTTTGTTTGTAGGGCCAGCAGTAACATCCTCCGTATTTTGTGCAAACACAGGTTAGTACAGCAAGTTCAATCTGTTTCATTTAATACCCACATTTCTAGGAAGATATCTCTGGACCACAGGTCTTGAATTAGGAACAGATGGCTAGGTTAAACACTTCTGGCAGGGTCACGAAGATCCTGTACATCCAGCCATGACCTGGCAATGAGACTCTTTGATCAAGATGTTTTGTAGGATTGTGACGTATCTACAGCTACTCCACTGGAGCAGACTTATTTGACCAGTACAGCACTCTGTGTGGTAGCACCCCTTGTCAGGTCTCAGTATGTTCAAAGTGCTGAGGGCCTCTTCCTCTACCTTGGCTGACCTAATGGTCCGGAAGGAAGAGGTATAGCCAGTTGGCCACCCTTTGGGAGATGCATCCAGGAGCTACTGAAGTTAGGAACACAAGAAGTCCTATGAGCACTGTGCAATATAATAGCAAAAAAAGTCATTTTTTCCCTCAGAAGCAAAAGTTCCTAGAGTAAGATTACTTAAACATGAAGGCCACTTTTCGTACCACTGTCAGTTTAATTAAAGCATTTTTCACCAAGTTATTTGTTGTTGAAATGATCTTTCAAAAAACACTAAGAATATAAAAGGTCTACCAAAATATACTGTGATTTGCTTGGAATGAATATATAATTCAAAATTCAGTGGAAAGTTTTGTAGAACTTACTGAGTAATAGTAAAAAAAATCAGTAATTTAATGACAGAAATCAGTAAGAGAATAAAAGCATGGACCCCCACAAATATTTGTTGCTTAAATGTTTTTAGAGTCAAGGCAAACTCTTTATGAGCAAAGGACTCGGTAGTCTAAAGTACTTGCTTTTTTACAAGCTGTCTCCTCTTTATTATTTCAAGTTCTCCCATGTCTATAGACTTCTATCAGACGGTTTCCATAAGCCTTTCAAAATTGTACACTCATTTGTGTATAGTGAATGAGACCTATGAAGTATGAAATGCAAGAAGAGGACGTGCAAATCTGAAAGCAGAGAAGATAACTTCTTACATGCAAGGGTGTAGCTACCATTGTTAATTACAGGAAAAAATATTTGCCTGCCTGGTTTCCTCCAGCTTTGCAAATTAGGGAAGTAGAATAAGCTGAATTTTTTCTTTTGTTTGTTTTCCCTCTCTCCTTTTTTGTTATTGTTTTTGTTTTACATGAATTACACTTTTCTTAAAAGCTGCCTATAACCTTGTTTTGATTGGTACTTTGGGGGAATAAGCACAAACTGAATGTTCAGGAAAATGAGAAAGGATGGATCCTTTGTTCATGAGTGCAAAAAACAATCGCTCATGTAAACTCAGCTGTTTCTTCTCACTAAGCCAGTATAGGTGGAATACCTTCTCTCACCCAAGCCTCCTGTCCTACATGGGGAAAAGAATATATATGCCATAAGAGTCAGTTGTGAGGGTAGATATTTTCCTCTAAAAATATGGAGAGCAATGGTCTGTCATCAGATTTTGGCACCTGTTGCTAAATTTCTGGGAAGCACCAGAGATTTTCTTCAGTTCCTCAAATCAGGCTTGGGTACAGGTCCTGTGCCCTTGAAATTGTCTATAATGGTCTGGAAAAAGAGAAAGCTGGGGAAAAAATATCTAATAAGGTGAACTCTCTCCATTCTCATCTTTTAGCAGTCAGGCTTTGGTCTACCTCTGCTCATAAGAATTTTTCCTCAGAATCAAAAAAATGTTGTTGTCTGCCCTCACCCTGACCCTTATATCATGGCAGAAAATATTTCCCAGAAGAGACTTAGAGCTGTATCAGCCCTTCTGAAAGACAATAAGCAGTTGCCAACAGATATTGTAATTTCCAGAGCAGGATGGCACTTTTTCCATCTGTTTCACCCGAGTCCACACTTGGTGGACCCAAAGCAGCCTCCAGTAACAGCAAAATATGAATTCCAGAAAAACTAAAAGTTGTGTTCTTGACTAGAAAGACGAAAACAAAGAGAACATCATAAAAGGACGCAAAGAGGACAAGAGGACTTGGTACATACATATGTATGTATATGTATGTGTATACACACATGTAAATAAACAGATATTACATTGAACGTCTTTTGTAACCTCCTCAGGCATATTTTGGCCAATAAAGTGAAGTAATTCAGCTAACTGTATTAAGTACTGAATGCGACTTCTTGTCTTTGTTTCATACCCAGAAGTTCTATATCCTTTTAATACTGTAATGTTCTGATTATACGCTTCGATAGCCTTTAATTTCACTTATAATTAAAGGTGACTAACTCTGCTGTAGCTTTAGCAGATTCTTTGGAGACCGTGAGAATGAAACGGGTTTAAGTTTACCAGGGAATGTCTCATTAATATATGTTTAGAGATGACATATGTGCTGTATGTGTGTAAACAAAAATATCCATATATATGTTATGGATGTCAGTTTCATCACTCACATTTCTCCATTTTTTAGGAAGTCAGGTGAATCAAATTTTTATCTTAACTGTCTCTCAGACAGCAAAATCTACTATATGAAACTCTCCTTGATAAACAAAACATTCAATACATACAGAGAACACTGAAATTATACTTTAAAATAAACCTGGTTTTCATTTTTTAAGTACTGTGGACAAGTCATAAGAAAATTCATTACAACTGGATCTTCTGGAATTCATCATACAAAGTTGCCCATTTCTTGTTAATACGTAAGATTTAAATTGACATTTATTACCATATGCTTTAATGCATGCATATGAACTTATTGCTGACTTTTCTTTGTTCAGAGACGGTATCTCATTCTTTAGAGAAGACATACATATATGATATATAACGCGTGTCTTCTCAGAACTTGGCACTATTTCATCCATTTCCAAATACATCACAGCACTGCAATTAAACTAGCTGGGGTCTCCACAGCACACAATATTAACTATTTTGGTTAGTAGATGACTGTACTCCTCAGTTTTGCTAAAACAGAGGTGTGTAACGTGTATTCAAAGTGATACAGGTTTGGGGGTATGCCAGATACACAGCTCAGATAATAAAGACAATTATTTGAGGTACTCCTTGACAGCAGATACTGTTCAGTCCCCACACCCATTATTTTCTTTTTTATCCTTACATTTAAAATATTCTCTTCTCATTGCACTTTGACTAGCTTAGTTCTTGGACTGTCCCTGTGTCTGCACCTGTGTCTGAAAGGGAGCAGGGGAGAAGTAGGGGAAATTGTTACCTCACACATAGGTTGGCCATTTAAAAATTTATTATTCATGAGCAGCTACTGGGAATATGCAATAACTAGCACACCTGTTTCTGGAAGTTTCTGGTCTTTTCCAAACAACCTCTACAGTATGCTTATATTCAGATCCAAACCAGAAATCAGTGGACCTTCTCAAGGTTTTCTTTCTTTACTTAATACCTGTTAAAGCCTTGTAAACTATACTTATTAGGAAAAGGTGTACTGAAGTTCCTCAGATGATAAACTTTTCTCTTTCTTAATGTTTATACACAGGATTTCCTCCCCGCCCCCCCACCCCACCCCCTTATAACAAAGAGGTTCAATGCAACAACGTAAAACATCTGCATAACAATGTCATAATATCTGTCACAAGCCAAGCTTATTTAACAACTGGGAAATGTACAAGTCAGCAGGGAATTAAGACAGAATAGAAGAAAACCAGAGTAGCTTAATCTGCACTTATTTGATGTCCCTGCACATCAAATGCAATTCAAGAAGTACAATTAGAAACCAGTGTGTAATAAATACTTTGTCTTAAGCTGCAAATCAGAAGAGAATTTGTACAAGTTTGAAGGCCAATGGATCTGCAAACATTTTAAAATCTGCTGAATCACAGTTCCAGCACCTCCCTTTATATACTGTGCACAACTGAGCATCTTCTAAAAGTTCTGCTCTATTAATAAAGGCCAGTGGTGTCAAAGGGTTATATAAAATCGACAACAATTAGAGGTCACTGTGGGCCTCCCTCTTTCCAATGTTTTTGAAATGAAGTCTCCCATTTCAGAAAGCAAAGTACAGCAATGAATACTGCTGATTCACGTGTGACCTTAAAACATAAAATAGAAAAGTCTTGCAGTGAAACTATATTAAAATGCATTTCCTTCTTTCTCTGAGTCCTCCTTAATGCCATATGTAAATGGTGCTGGTCAAGGATGCAAAATCCAGCCCAGGGAAGAGTGTCATTACAAATACATTGATTGTCTGACCTTCAGGTTCCCCTTACGCTTCTGCAGGAATGGACCTTCTACTTCTTCCTTTCGTGCTGTTTGTGAAACCTTTCTGTGTGTAACCAGGAAAGCAAGAACAGAAAATTTTTTCTTTATGTCTCTCACTTTAAAAAAAAAATCTTCTTTTTTTTTTTTTTCTTTCATTTTGGCTGCAACACCGACAACTCCTGATAATTTTGGAGTGCATTCAGGTTTTTTTTACTATCTAAGGATTTATATACTTTTTACTGGTAAACTTAAGACATACAGTAAGTTGGTGGCATATTAGCCTGCTTGCTCATTTAAATGGAGGGTTAATAAGGACTGTAAACAAGTCCAGTGTATTTACATTGTATTTAAATCAAATATTTCAAGAAGAACAGTTTTTAAGTGAATTAGGACCCTTTTTAAAACCTCTAACTCTTTTTCAATGTGAGAAAGGCAAAATGCCCTCCAACTATCTACAAGTTTGGATACATCCCAGATTTGCTGAACTCATAGGTTTGGCTCAGCTCGAGATGCTGCAGCAAGGTAATGTAAATTACACTAAAATGTAGCAATTTAAAAGAATGTAAAAAATGGCAAAAATATTCTGTATTTCCCATTAAACTGAAGAGTTAAGCTTCATCACATTAAAATACTGCTTACTTGCTTCTCATAATTACAGCTGAGATCTTTATAATAAAAAGGTAATAGCTTCATCTAAGCAATATCATTTCCTTCTGTAGGCTGCTGTCAGACAGTAAGGGGACAGACCTAATGCACAGTATTTGCATGGCATCCAAAAGGGCAAATGAGAATACTGGTTATGGCTTATGTTTCTTTCTTGCACTAGTTTGAAGAAATTAAGCATCAGATCTAGCAGTACCCCAAGAAAGACCATATTATTTCACCTTCACAAAAGTTTAGAGGAGCATCCTTTCTTGTGACCTTTTGAGAGAGCTTTTTTCAAGATGCCCACCAGTCTGACTTAACACAACATACCACACAGAAGTCCCAGGTATCATAAGAATATAGAGCCAATTTTTTTTTACAGTGGCATTCAAATGCTTCTAAAATCTTCTTCTAAATGACAAAGGGAATGGAGATTCAATGCTTTCCACAGTGTATGTCGCTCCTACCACAAAGTAGGCAAAATGTCTGTTTCGTTACACGTTTCATAAGAAATTTGCAGTATATTTCAAGATTTCAAGCCCAGGATAGAAGGAAACCCTTGCATGGCATTATAGAATTTCTCACTACAGAGGCTTCATATCTCCCTCTGAAACATCTGTTGTTGGCCACTATAGGATACCAGTCTAGATTAATGATTGGTCTAATCCCATGTGACACTTTCTCTATTTAAATTATACTGATGGGTTTGCTCAAATACAACTTTTTACCATGAGGGGAAATTTAGAACATATTGGCTGTGAAACCCCAAGGTGAACATGTTTCATGCACTTTGGGTTACTGGATTGGAAGAGAACTTTTCAGTCCAAATGACCTAGCTCTTTCTTTAGGCTTTTTCTCTGGAAAATTCAGGAATTATTGAACTCTTTGGCATCCAGAGGTCTTGCATGTAGACAGGTCTTTTTCACTTCAATGCTTCACAAAATGATTGTCTTTCACGCTTCTACTCTCTCCGTCTTTGGAAAGCTGGCCTTAGCCTCAGTTAATCTCTCTCAGACACTTTAGGGACATCAATCAGAAAGACAGTCACATCCAGACCTCTCTTTGAAAGAGTGGACGCACTGAGGCACACATAGAGGTAAAGTTGCAAGTCCTTTCAAATTATAGCATGTTAGTCTGGGCACCCTGAGGAAAGTATTCCCAATCTTAGGCAGTTAACTTGACTTCCTAGACTTACAGCATAGTTACATACCTCCAGAAGTAATGATTAGATCTGATGCCCCCAGAGGAGCCCCTTCCTTCCCACTACCCAGGCTGGGAGAGGGACAATTCTCTGCTAATTTAGGATTAGAAAAGGGGAGCAAATTGACATTAGGAATGGTTGACCGCTGAATAAAGTAAAATGGCTTTTAAAAAGATGGCTTTTGCACCACTTAGCTTCAGGGTGCCGCTTCTTTTCCACTATATGTGTCTGGTTTTCCCTTGACTTGTGAATACTTCTTCCTAGTCCCTTTTAGATTGTAATGTTAATTTATACCAGTTTTTGTACATTTCAAATATTCTAATCTCATTTTATTCTTCTAGAGAATTTTTCTATCCTAATGTATGCATATAGTTATAAAAAGCATACCAACAATAGCTGGAAATAAACAATTAGACATCCGTGCTCTTAAATGATCTCTGATTTATAAAGTACTCCTTTTGGTAGTGTTTCTACATCAGGAGGTTCACTGTTCCCTAGTTTTCAATATGCAATCAGAAAGGCATCTTAAAAGATGTCATGACTAAGGCTTACATCAGTGTTATAATGCCAGCTTCCACTATCCTTCGTATAATTTCCTGATAACCAGTCAAACAGTGCAAATTACATTATGATTCTTGATTTCTGATTCTGAATTATCTCCTCCAAGTGCAATATTCAGTGTAATGTGCAGCACCTGTGAAAGCACAGTGCATAATGCGAATGTTCTGTGCATTGTCATTCCATTACTACTTTGATCACAGTATAGATATGTCAACCTGTTTAAACCTGTTGTCAATAGGAATAAACAAGCTCAAAGTGTTTGTCTTAGAGTGACACCACAAAGCAGTCTGCAATCAAGCCGGCGTGTTTAGAAGACAAAGCAGTAAACAGTAAAAGGTTAACTTATAACCTTTGGTAATACGATAAAGGGCTGTTTTGTTAAAAACATGCAATTAAGTTCAAATCTGGCTTTTCATCACACAAAAAGCCTATTCAGTGTAGATTTATTGCATCTTTAAACTGTGAGACATTCTGGCTATTAGGCGACCATTTTCCTCAGATATACTTTTTATATCAAATTTAAACCTAACTCCAGAAATGCTTCATTTTAAATGACAAGAAATAGCAGAGATCAGCTAATCTTTCATCGGTTCTAAAGCTTACAAGTCAGTGTACAAAAGTTAGTGGATGTCCTTCCAGCCCACAGTAAATTCATGTACTGGGAAAAATGCATCTTGGAAAATTGAAAGCAACATCCTGGTGACAGTTTTTATAATAAATTAAGATCTTGATATGTGCTAAAAGAAAAAGAAAAGCCACCAGGGCCAGCAGTAGCAACTGTTGGGCTGGCTAAGGTATATCCAAGATGGTTTTTTGTGTCCCGTGACATATATATTGTTCAAGCAGTGCAAAATAGAATACATCTTGGAAATAAACGATTACCAGAATGCTGAATTGAAGCCTTGCTTCAGTGGTCTGAGTGTGTGGATGGACAAGTGCACATGAAAGAGCTCTTTCAGAGGACTTTATTCTGCCCCTGGAAGTCCCCGCCTCTCTGCTGAGAATTGGCAACTGGCCTTGTGTATAATCCTAATAATTATTTGCTCCTAAGGATTTACTCCTAATAGGGAGTCATTGGGATACTTTATGGTACCATTAAGTGGTGTTTTGAACTAATCCAACTAACCAATCCAGTCTCATTGCAGTTGATTTGGAGCCCATAACTTGTTAGTTTCTGATCTGGGCTAAAAGCCAGTGACTTCTTCAAACATTCTGGCTCAGTAAAAGGTTTGTCTGGCCATACTCTACTGCTGGTGGCTCTACCTTCCCTTCTGGCATCTACATTCTGCCCTTTGTTGGGATTCTTCTTTCTAAACTTATGGGCTGCGGATACTTATACTATCCTGACCTTAAACCCCAAATGACTTTGCTTTTTAAAAATCTATTAACCTGTCAAATAAACAAGTCAAATACCTGCACAATGCTCAGCTCTCTCAAATAAAAGTGCTCTGTTAAGCTCTATGACTTACGGTGTTGCTATATTCACTTGAAAATCCCCACTCTTCCAGAAATCTTTGCATAGATCTTTGACTAAAAATTGATATAGAAATTCTGTTTATTGATCATTTGCCATTCCTTATTTGCCTATTCGAGTTTGAAAAAGCATAATATAGGCTTGGTGAAGGATATCTGATCCCCTAGAGTATCTAGGCGAGAAAACAGTTAAACCTAAATGTTTTCAGTCCCTTCTGATTTAAATTTCTAGGAAATAATAATAATAATGCACTCTTAAGCAAGCAGACCATAAACAATCAGTAAACTGTTTCTTTCTCACAGTAGGTGGATAGTTATTGAATTTACTGAAGCCAATAGAAGGATCACATGGGTCTACTAACATATAGCAAATTAATGTATATTTTTACCATCACATGATAATACTAATTAATTGTTAAACTATCACATGATAATACCAATTAATTGATCAGTTCCTACACTCAACAAGTCTGTAAACCTTTTTTTTTTTTTTAATGTTAGGACTGTTGTTACTATATACACTCAAACACACACATATACACACAAATCCCAGGCTATAGGATTTCTATGAATTCTCTCTCCAGTGTCAGAGAATTAACCACAGCCTTTAACCATTTACTCCAAGGGTTCATTATAACCCAGTAAAAATTTTGCTTTGATTCTACTCTTTTATTTCCGGACATTTGATATTTTGATATTTTGTCTGCTATATCAAAGAGTCCTTTGCTTATCTTATATCTGTTCTTCATGTACTCTGTGACTGTCAGTCCTAACTCTTATCTAGGATGTCCTAGATGCCCAGAGCACCATATTATACTACCATATCTTTTCAAAACTGTTTATAACTTTACTCTGAAATCCCTCCAGTTTTTAAGTCAGTTTCTGAACTGTGTGTGTGAGAAGTGTTTTCAGCAATGCTAAATAATAAAGCAACACTGATCCCTCCAACAGTCTGACTTGTAAACTCATCAGAGATAATTTTATTTTGGGCAATATCTGGTTTCCATAAACTAATGTTAATTGGAGATAATTGTTTTCTCTTTATCAACTTCTGTAAATCAAGTCCCATTTAAACTCTTTGATTAGTTTACACAGAATCAACTTGAGAATTATATAGTTAATGGAGCCATCACATTTGTATGCTCTTTAAATTAAAACACTGTATTAGCTTTCTCTTTCTAATTTTTTTTTGTTGCATTTCAGTCATCTGGAATTTCCTAATAGTTTTAAGTTGTATTAGAAATCAACACTGAGAAACTAGGAAGCTTCTCTCACCCTTTTCATTTTTCACTCTTTGGGACAGGAGGTTGGCCAGATCTGTTGCTTTAAAAATAGCTAGCTATAGGAGCAGCAGCTTCTGATTTACTGTTAGGATGAAAAGTATTTCATCAGCAGCCTGTGAAATGACTGCATTTATTTCATTTTTTCAAATAGGGAGCAGAAATATTTATTCAATAGAAAAGGGAAAGATGTATTATTTGTGATATATTATTTCAATCTAGTAAGGGAAAAGTAATATTATTAGGATTTCTTTTGTTCTTAGTGTAGTTAAACATCTCTTTCATAGTGTAGGTTGTAAGCTTTTCCTTATGTCTTTTTGCTTCTTTATCAGCTTTCTACCATTCTTAGTTTCCAACTTATATTCATTGTTAATAGTGGCCCTGTTTTGCCACTTGTTATATACCATATTTATCTGAATATAAGGTGATTCTGATCAAACAGCAAACCAGATTTACAGTTGATTTTAGGAGAATAATATATGGATCCTAGATTTATGATAACCCCCAGTTCCATTTGTTTCCCATATCACAACACACCTACCATATGTCCTCACACCTGCAGCGATGGCCTCCCTCCCACCCTCCATCCTCACTCTCCAAACTTTTCCCTGGCAGTTCTTTCTATACTGCTCTGCACATATTTTCTAAAATACTGGGGTGTCAGCCCCATAAAAGAAAGGTCTCAACTGTAAGGCAGGAGCCTTCAGCAATTTAATCTTTTTATATGCTATCTGTTGTTTCTGCACTTACTCTGTCAGCACTTCTAATCCCCAAGTAATTGGGGCAGAGTTTTGCTCCACTGTCTTGTCTGAGTAGGAGGCTCAGCCACAGAACTACAGCTCTCACCTGCCTTTTCTCCATGCAATTCTCTTTGCTTTTCACCTTAACTTTCCCATGTCAGGGTGAACTGAGACATGTTAGGGCTCTACTACCGTCTCCACATCACAAAGAACCGGACTGGTGGATGAACACTGAGAAAGACTGCCTTTTTCTTTGTGACTTCTTTCTGAATACAGGAGATTTGGGTGGATCTAGTTAAATACTTTTAAACAATTCTAATTTATCATTCACATTTCCACTGATAACTAATTTGGATCAGAATTCTTCACAGATCTATGACATTGTACTAATTAAAGCTTTTAGCTTACATATGGATTTGTGAAAAGGGCTTAATTGTTCATGCATAATAAAGCATAAGAAGCCATGGTTGCTGATATCCATACAAACATTTCTTGATTAGTTTCCTAATAATTTCTTTGTCCAGATGAGATTTACGATTATCTTTTACGATTTACGATTACACTTTTTAATTTGTTAAATAGCTTCTTTAGTAATGCCGATAATGTTCAGAAAGCTCTGCAGCGTCTGCCACTCAGGCTACATTATTTGATGATAATGTGTAATGCAAACATAACAGACAGGTACTTAGGAAACTAATGATCCTGTTCTCATGTAGGACACCGTAGTTTGTAGACATCACTGACTACTACCCTATCTTGATTAATTTTTACAAACATTCAGACATTTGAGAACCATTCAGTGCAAACTAATGACTGATTCAGAAATAGTTGCACTTCAAGGCATGTCAATTCTCTTCACCTTTTACCCATCCAATTTTTCCTACTAACATACAGCCATTCCGTTGGATATTCTAACCATGTCCATTGTTCTACTAGCTTCCACTAAAGGCAAAAATATCTTCAAATTTATGGTTTTCTTCATTAGACTATACTTCATATCAGAAAGATTTACTGAGTTGGTATTCCTTAACATCTGTTTTTACAAAACTTTTGAAATAATTTTAAAAGCATACTTTTAAAAAATGAACAATTTAGTAAGTCACCTCAGAGAAGATAATTGTTTACGAAAGTCTTTCTAGTAAATAATACAGGATGAGTTCCCAAAAAATAGCCATTATAGAAAAATTTGTGCAAACTTTCACGTCTTCAGAAAAAGAAGGCATTTTGACATAATAGCAAATAATTACTGAAAAATTTATGGGAGTCAAAAGACCACAAAATACAACCATTAGTTATAGAGCAAAGAAATCATGTATTTCACTATCTCAGTCTGGTTCTTCTCTTACAAGAAGCAAATTTTACCCTTTAAAGAATTATCAATACTTGGAATTGGGGGAATTCCTGAATTTAGGAAAGTTTAGTTATTACGAAATAACACAGGTCTGGAAAAGGTAAGAATATAATTCCGATTATAATGTTTTGCATAGATTATTTTTGATCAATTATTTATTTTTACCATTATTATATTCAGCAATTATTTATTTTGCACAAATTATTTATTTTTTGAAAATTATTAATTTTAGAGATAACATAAAAAATCGAAATTTTGTATTTATAGAACCACAGGTTACATTTTCATTCCAGACCATGGTAATAACTTTGCATTTTTTCATATCTTGCTGCAAAATCACTAGAAATATTCTTGTGAGTAGGATGGATTTCCTGGAAAGAGGGGG
>NW_009197193.1:48692-51556 GCF_000690835.1 Fulmarus glacialis
TAAGAATGTACTCCATATGACTCCAATTTACTAAAGGATTCTTACAGAACTAAAAATTCGCTTATACGAATATTCCTATGATATTCAGGAGGGTTGGTCACATTTAAAGTCAGTGCTCAATGCTTTGCTGAATATAGTAAAATGATACTTTAATTTCAGCCTTGAACATAGTGTAGAACATAATATCACTTGGATAAGTGCTTTGGGAAGAAAAAAAGAAAAAAAAAACCACAACTGAGAAGGGAGCCATCTGCTAAGTACTTCAAAAAGTTAGTCTAACTGAGAAGTTATGCTGTCCCTGCCCCAGAAAGCATGTAATATAAATAAGCAAGACAGAAGACTATTGAAGAAGACTCACTCATGCAAGCTGAAAGAACAGACATGGTTGGCAAGCGCTATGTCAGCACCATATTTTGTTTTAACAAGCTTCATTTTCTTTTTGTGTTATGGTGGATGTTATTTATTGGACTAGCAAAAGGAGGAAGAGAAAGGTAGGAGGAAATTAGAGGTACACAGCAACAAGGAAAAAGGAGAAAGAAGGCAGGTAGCACGAAAGAAGGGACAGATTTCGTTGATGTTCAGAGAAAGCCAGTAATCAGCACAGGACAGTGAGCATACACCAAAAGAACTGTGGAAATACACTAGTTGTTCCTAATTCTTCCATTTCCAGTTCATCTGCTTGATAGTTTTTTTTCTCTTCTATCCCTCAAGGTTGCAAGACTAAGGAAAGAAAACAGGAATGCATAAAAGCACATGTCTAGAAAATAGCTCGTTCTTGTGCAGTTCTGCAACTAGGAGTGCTTGACTTTTCCACTTTCTGGGTCTTGTCCAGGATACAAATGTCCAGCCTACACCTAGGGTTGGTTCCTTCTTGACGTTTCTTTTTCCTCATAACCGCAGCTTACCAGAGCAAGCATAATTTGAGAATGTAACCTTTCTGGGATGACTGGTACAATTTCCCACCTGAAGAGAAAAAAAAAAAAAAAAAAGAAAGAAAAGAAAATATTTAATTGGAAGCATCTGATTTAAACCCAAATGCATCAACTTCTATTTTAAGGACATTTATTGTGGGGGGAAATAATCTCCAATGAAATATTGCAAAGAAAAATAGTGCCAAACTGTTTTTGTTTTTATTCTGTTACTTCCACTGTTTCTAAAATAGACACTGCTAAATGCCACAGATGAAGGGAAGAGTCTGAAAAGAGCAGATACCTATTTGTGCCCTCATATTTGTATAAAGTCAACAGAGGGAGTTTATTCAAACATAATTGGATCCAAGCATTATTCAAACTTAGGTTCCAGATCTAATCTGTATGTTTCTGGGACAACTATAGTTTTTCTAGGAAAAACGTTGTTGCGTAGCTTTTTCACTTGAGTGCTGAATTGGTGATTACTGAGTGGACGCAGTTTCCTTCAGATAAAAGTCTGGAATGCTCTTGGTCTAATATTGTTCATTTACAAGTCTGTAGGCAAAGTTTGGTAGAAGGCAAGCAAAATGGTTATTTTGCTAATCAGCAGTCTCTTGTATGCCTCTACAATGAATTCAGTACTTGAGAAACTGTCTGTCTCCCTTCAAAATCACTTTCATAACTCTGTCTCCTGCCTTTCCCACACTAATTCACGTATTTCAATAAAACATGATTTTAATGATTTGATTTTATCTAAATTATGCTTGCAGAGAACCGACCATTTGTTTTAATGTCTCCAGTGGCAATCCTTTACCACCTACAGATATTTCATTAGATAAAGGTACTTAATCAGTTCTGCCTCCAGTCCCAAAAAAAGCGAGTGAGTGGCACACCTACTCGCATTAACAAGGTCTGTGATTCTTCCAGGACCGATGACTCCTCTCTGTAGCGGTGTGATATTCTGTTGTGATAGACACCATACTAGACTAGCATGCCCAAAAAGCGGATAGATAGTCACTCATTCACTTCTAGCGGAGAAACACAACTCTTCTTCCCTCTAGCAATCTGTATTCTCACCTCTTCCAAATACTTTTGAACTCTAAATCAGCTCCTATATTCATCAGTCTTTTATCATTTTCTGTTAGTTGTGCAATGTTCAAGTTCTATATACCTTTTTTTAATCTTTTCTTTCTTCTTGTTCTAAAAGGAAAAAACAGCAAAATATGCTGTTGCTCTGAAAACAAGAAGAGGTGAATCTGAAGAGGACTGTTTGCTTCTTACCTGCCAACATAGAATGCACTTCAGTTTTTCCATGAAAGTAAATTCTATAATGATGCCCTAGAATTAAGGTACTCTCACAGTTTCCATTATAAACCCATTTGAAGAGAAAGGTATTTCAAATTGTGTGGTGCTTAGGGACACAGTTTAGGAGGGGACTTGGTAGTGGTACGTTAACGGTTGGACTCGATGACCTTAAGGGTCTTTTCCAACCTAAATGATTTTATGATTCTATGAGCTAAGAAGAAAAGTTAAAACCATAAAAGCACCACCACCACAGAAATCTTTCCTATATTTCTTGGGACTTTTTCCCAGTTCAATGGGATAACAGATAAAAATGGATGTAGCTGAGAAATGTGGTTATTTATTACTAAATACTTTCTATTTTCCTGAACATTAGGATAAAGCAGAGATTAAAACTGCTGCAAAGAATAAAGTATGTCAGTAAAATATAAAACCATGTATTACATGTATTGCAATATAGTGGAAAGAGATAAGGTATTTTTTGAATGTTTAAACAAATACACTTTGCAAAGCACAAAAGGCAGCTAATAGGTGCTGTGGGAAGGTACTAACAGGGAGTAAACTGGACAATGGCAGAGGTCACCCCTTCCTACCTCTTTACTGAGCATTTCAATCTAAGTTTATTCTGATTATAGAATCATAGAATCATAGAAT
>NW_009197194.1:0-1320 GCF_000690835.1 Fulmarus glacialis
CAAACAAATGGGTGAGACTAAGAAATGACCAGTTCTCTATTTTAGAAAGGAGACCAGATTATCTACTAAGCAGTCTTAAGAAAAAACAGAAACTTTTCTCAGGGACAGGATAGTCAGAACAGGAAATAGTAAGAATAAACACTCAGTTTTCACAAGGAGGAGGTTCAATGTAGATTCCCACAGAGGTCTCAGCTGGGGCCTGAGACTGTTCAGGGAATTCATAGAAAACCTGGAAAATGACATACTAGTGAGGTGACAACATTTGCTAATTACACAAAAGACATTATTACCATTATTACTATCATTATTTAGAAAAACAAATGCATTCTTTCTTTAGGAAAATAGAAACAAAGAGTGTGAAGTTCAATGTCAACAAACATAGTCAAGCACAAGGAAGAAAAACATGCGTTCCATATACATGTGCTGGCTCCAGCCTAGCTACTGACATTAAAGAATGAAGGTTGGGAGCCACTGGGCATTGCTTCATAAAAATACTAGCTGAAGAATCAGCAGTGGTTGAAAAGGCAATGAGAGATTCAGGAAATCTTAGAAAAGCAATATACAGGACAAAAGAGTTACTAACATTGTTATGCTCTATTTCAAATCCACGGTACAGCCATATTGCATGCAGTTTTGCTCCCTCTAATTCAAAGATGCAGTAGATGAAGGGAAAGGGAAAAGCCAGACATAGATCATAGATGTTTCCAGAAATTATCCAAACATAACCATAGTGACTTACCACAAGATATGTTTTGCTGAAATGAATTGAGTTCTAGATACACAGTGCAAATGTAGCAATAAGGCACAAGATTGACATTCTCATGTTTGAATCTCATCTTTGGTACCCTCTCCCATTTACTCAAACCTCAGAACAAAGATAAGACTTAAGAACATAGCACTAACATTTCAAAGGAGCAGCAGTCCTGACAATGTCTTCTTGTAAAGCTTCAAAAGTTATACCACACTGAACATACCTATAAGGGAGCAAATACAATCTGTCAGCATGAACTTTGGGAAAAAACACTAGTAACATATTACAAGAAATATTCACCCAGGTGACACTCTCCCATCAGTCACTTCTATTAACAGTGTTGTGTTTCCTTAGCTGTATTTGGCTCAGTCCTGACATCCTCCCGCAAGAAACAACATATCAGGCTCTTCCAACCCTATGAATAAAACCTGATCAGCTTTCCTAACTAAAAAGTAATTCTTTTAAAAATTATTTTAAAAATTGAAAAGGACTAGGATTCATAGGAGTAGCATCATTACATTTACTTCCCAGTTCAAAATTGGAGGAAAAAAGATGATTGACATGACAAT
>NW_009197195.1:0-15371 GCF_000690835.1 Fulmarus glacialis
CAGGCAGGACCTGCCTTCCACGAACCCGTACACCAGTCCTATTTGTCTATTTGCATCCCTGTTGCTTAAAGCATTTCTGAAATGTCTAATCTGATCTAACAGTAAAGATTTTAATCCTCTTTCTCATGACACATTTTAAATGCAAAATAATAACAGCATGAGAATTATAGGTATATTGGAGAAGCATAGTGGCTTCCTCTCACAAAAAGTAGGAACAACATCTTAACAAGTGACATGTTGTTATTGTTAATGCCATATACTTTTAAAACAGTTTCATATTCCTTTCTAGAAATATATTTGTATTACATTAAAATAATGGTTTTGGTAAAAATCAAAACCTAGTCCTAATTTTTATTATTATTGGTGATATGTTCTCCACGTCCATTAGTAGTCCTGGCTAGTGGTATAGATAGGCTGTGTTTAAGGGGACAATAGAGTTACAACTTATATTTTCTTTTTCGTTTTTCTATTTCATTTCTTGTATAGACAGAATGAAAGATTTGTTAAGGTAGTTGTGTATTATTATGCAATTTAAACTGTATATTAAGCAGTTACACATTATCTTGCTCTACCTCAACAATCAGATAAAACTTTTATATTTCTCTTGTCTGTACAATAGAGGCTATTGACACATTCACTCTTGCTGAAAGCTCTTTAACTGATAAAAGCTCAGCTCGAATTCATGGATGCCTCATGAGCCCCAGTCCTCTAGTCCCCCTTGCAAACAATGCTGCTGCGGGTAATGTGTTCCCCTGGATTAGCAGAGTAGCAGGATCAGTCTTAATGCTGGTAGAATGTCATCAAGTCTCTATAAACAGCAATACACAGAGAACTCAAAAATAATTATAGTTGTTAATATTTAAAAGCTGTACAAATGGCAATATGCATAGGTTTAGCATGTGGACTAATATGAATGTCTCTTCACGGACACAGAAAAAAAACCAAAACATCTTTTACAGGAGAGTTAGAAAACAATTCCTTTTCTGGATCTAAGGGGCAATCTGCATAACATCAAAGAGTTAAAGCACTTATGAGAAATATCTGTGAAAAAATGGTTTTTAACATCAGAAAAATGATTTATTTTCCACTGATGTTATTCTAAAATATTGGTTGGTTAAATCATTTTTGCTAAGGCTTTAATTTTGAAACTAAACTAAAATTCAGTCTAAAGCAGAAATCCATAAATTCATTTGTGAAAGTTATAGAGCACAGGAAAGAGGGGCTTAGACTGGTCATGTTCAGTAACCCTATCTGTAACATTGTAATCACTTTGTAATCCACTTTGCATGATATTTTTCAAATAATTATGAATAAAAAACACATTTTATTCAGATATACATTTTCAAAATTCATTATTAAAAGGTTTTAATTTGTGGTCTTTAAAAAAAAGGAAAAAAAAAGCCTTGTCAGATTCCATTTCACAGTGTTTTGACTGGGAAAAAAAACGTCATAAAAGCTTAACTATAAAGACTTGATGGTTGTATAGCTATTTAGAATTCCCCGTAGACAAAGGGCTGCACACCATTACCTGCAACTACTTAGCTGAGGAAAAGTAACAACTTTGCATCCAAAAGAAACAGGGCATTTGAGACCTCATGAAACAATATACATGCAATACTAGTACAAAATATGTGTCCCTTGCTTCTCACGGTTTATACCCTTATATCACAAAGCAGAGAAGAACAGGCTTAGTCCTTCAATGCAGTGGCAGTGACATCAAAGATTCACAGCATGTTTGCAACACAGAAAGAAAGCAGATAGAAATGATCATTTAAAGAAAATAGACTGATAGCAATAAGTCTTTTCTTAAATGTGTATGTCCGCATTCTTCACAAGGTAGAGCACTTCTATTGAGAAAGATGGCTAAAGAGAAGAAAAATATTAATCGAGAGGTTAAGACTGAAAACCGATATTATGGTTCACATACTTATTTTTTGATAGTTCCTTAGTAAAGTCTCTGTTGGTCCTTCTCTTGGAACAGAAAAAAGTTGGCAAAATTTATCATATTATATGTACAACTCCAATTTCTACACCAAAGATCCATTCAAAAGGGGAAACCAAAGGGAGTGCTATTTTGTGACAGTTGCGTAATGGATCCTTGTTCTAAATGTATAAGGAGTAAAAAATGTTATAAAGAGGAGAGGTAAAATGCCTAATACTAGATTCCTTTCACAGAATTTAAAAGAGCAAAGATGACTTCAAATCTCTCCTATTAATGATGTTTTGGTTAAAAAGATCAGTTTGCATAATGGTAACTTAACCTTGTGGCTCATCAGACTTGCTAAGGCCTTGGGTTGTAGAGCTGGAATGATCATAATGATGTGGTACTACAGTTTGACTTTATTACTTTTCATCAACTGAAATTTCCTATCTTTGACTGAACTGTCCCCTGGAATATATGGTATTGTTTTTCTTGCATAAACTGTTCCAGTTGCCATAAAGATATTTAACAACATTTTGGAGCCAGAGAAAAGGCTTTGGTGCCCTTCCTCCTGGGACAATGCCCTAACCAGCAGGCTAGAGCCATTCAGCTCTAATCTTCTGACCTAATGGTAAGGAATTGAAAAAGTTTTGAGAGAACCCCATTTCAGAATTGTTACTAGCCTACTAGCTACGGCAGCCACAAAACAAAGGTATTTACAGGTATCTGTTCAAGTCAGAGGAAGAAACTGATTTTTTTTTTTTTTTTTCGCCCTGGATAAGTAGTCTCCCCATTCAAGAACTGAGCAATACTATCTTCTGCTACATATTATTAATGACAAACAAGCCTATTCAACTGTTTCTGGGTTTACTTTATCTATATCAAAAGTTGACCGTAACAATTTTATGGTTCATCTCATGGAAAATTGAGAAAACATAACAGTTCAATGTTAAGTTGCTATCCCAGAACGTAATGGTTCAACTTTGAATTAAAACATGAATAATTTCTGTAATATTAACATCTACAATGCTTGTCACCTTTTATTTCAGCAATCTCTTTCCCAAAAGTTGGAACTATGGGACTGCAAGTACAGAAGAACTCCTGATTATTTATAGATGCTGTAGCAAGGGTCATTGTTGCTTGAATATTATTCCTGAAATCTTAATGATTGGTCAAGATTCAACCTTAGCCAAAATTTTCTAAATGTTGTAAGTAAATAGTAAGATGGGTTGCACCATCACGGAATCGTTTTTAAACAGACTTCTCAGAGCCTCAGAAAGCAGTTAGAATCTTGAAAAATTGGGAGATGCCACATGTTTGAATTGCAAGGAATAATGCCTGAATTTGACTCCAGAACTGGACTTCTGAAGTCTGCTTTAGGATATATGTGTGTATAGTCTCTTTGTGTTTGCCGTCCAAGTTAGCTGGAATGCTAGTTTTGATTCAGAAGTATGGAGCTGAATTGTGAATGTAGCACTGTGCTAACAGAGCTATAAAGCTTTTGGGTCAAAACTCACATCCAGCTGACTTGGAGTACTGGCATCATGATACATATCTCAGCAAAAGACTTTGCAGACATGCTTTATCCAGTAATAAGGAAAATTATAAGCACTTTACAATAAACTCTAGGCAGCAAAATTCAGGGAAAAATCTTTTTTTTCTTTGAAAAAAACCTACACAAAGTTATTAAGGTCAGTTTGACTTGCAAATATCTCTGGTATAATCCCAATCCAGCTATTCAGGAGACATAGCATTTATTTCTGTACTTGTAACTCATCCATTTTCATATTTTTAAACCAACCGCATATTTTACCATGTACATGCATCAAAACAAACCCTAAATCTAAACCTAGAAGGATCAAAGTTAGTTCGAATTTTCCTCACAGTACCTGACTTAAAATTTATTTTGTCAGAATTCTTCTTCATCCTGTTAAAATGCTCATGCAGAGAGAACAACAGTATAAATACATAAGTTTACAACAGTTACGCAATACATTTTTCAGCATTCTCTTGGGGTAACCGTGTGTCGCAGATGAGTGATTTAGATCACTTAAAGAATCACCGTCAGACGTGTTAGCAAAAAGTGGGTTTAATAGGCATTTATAAAAGTGCGAGTTTAAAAAGTTCAAAGGCAAAGTTCACGCTATCACTTACTACATGGATGAAACATACAAAGGAAAAATCAAGTTAGAATCGAGCTAGAATGATTTATACAGAGACCAAAGATGCAAAAGAGTAAGGGAGACCCTCCCATTGAGTCAAGAGGTTCAGAAAAGACCTTCTTGCTTTCTAAACTCCTAGTGGAGCTTAGGTATGGCTGGATCCACTCCTAGTCCCAGACTTGGTCGAAGGTTTATGTCTAAGGGATTATGTGTGTCTAGTAGCAGCCTAAGGTTCATTCACAGTTTTAAGGTGGATCACAAGATTTTAGCAGAACTTAATCATTGACTAATTTAACACTTACAAAGTGAGTCAATAGAATTTAGTACAAACACAACAGTGACTTAATTACAGATTCGAGGTGGTAGTATTTATACTATACTTGCTATCAGGTACCTAAATCAATTCACACACGTGCACACACACAGACACAAAAATATGTAAATGTACAAAGGTATACCTGTCCAAAATTTCCCTTGAGTTCAGTGAAATATTCACTTCAAATGTCTCGGCATTTCTCAACGGGAGAGGGTTAAGCCTCAGGGAGTGAAGTGTTTCGGCCCAGGTCCCGTCGTCAGCTTTCAGCGACAGTCCTCCAAACTTTGCAAACTTGAGAGTTCGCGAGCTCTGAGAGACGTCCCACTCAGAGGGAGATGCTGGGCGCAGCCCACTGCAGTCCAGGAGAGCTCAAAGGGCTTCACTTAGGACCGCTGTTTATAGGGTTGCAAGATGATTGGCTTTAGTCATCAGTAAATTTCCATCCTGGTCACAATCCAGGTTGGTAATTACTGGAATTCTCAAAATTCTAGTAAAAATAGTACCATTCCACTCGCACTACGATCCAGGTAAGGAAAGTTCCAAGGCTGTCAGGGGATGACGAATTACCTCCACTTTCATTCCCCACCTTGGCCAGGCAACAGGAGTTCCTGGTACGGTCAGTGCTGCTCCCCAACTTAGCCATGCAAGAGTTCTTGGTACGGTCAAGGGACGCTTAACTGCCCAACTCATTACATAAAGGTCAAGGCCTAACGGGAATTCCTGAGATCATAGAGCAGCTCAGGGGAAGGTGGAGGGGCTTGCACCACCACTCCCTGTTATCTTGTTCTGTGTGCTAAAATCCAGTGACAAATATTGGTGGGAAACACAAGCTAACTCTTTGTGCTGATCAAATCTGACTCATATTATAAAACCTCTGTAACCAACTCTGGTGTGCCCTCCAGGTCATAACACTGCCTGTAAGGGTGAAGATTAAGCTCTGTAACACACTACTACATACAGCATTAACCTCTTTCAATGACTGAGAAATAGAAACTGGTTTTAAATCTTGCGTATGTGATAAGAGTACACTTCTTGACAAAGATAACCGAAACTTAACATTTTTTTTCTACACTCTCTGAACACACATAAAATGAAATAGATTCAGAGGTTAATTATGAGTTGCTTTGTATTTCTTCCTGGCTGTAACCTTGTAAAGGCACTCTATTAGAGTTGCAAGAATATGACACATTTAATTTCATCACATGGATTACTTCAAACAAACTGTTTTGAAGGAGAGGTACGTTTTTCTGATGAAGTTTGAAATTATTTACTTTTTTGGTGGCTTGTAAATATTTTTCCCTTGGTCTCATCTCACGCAAAGCCTGACAGGAAAGTAATTAAAAATACCATTATTAAGATCTGGGGTTTTTTGATGTAGGATTTAATTTCTTTCTTGGGACAATATTTGCTGGTTTTTGTTTGTTTATTTGTTTTCCTTTATCTGTTCCTGTTATCAGGCTCAGGCAAGATTTTATTTTGCATCTCCCTTCCCTGTTATGTGTGTGTATGACTTTGGGAACAGTGTTCATGCTTCATTTTTGTGTCTCTGTAGTGGATGTGGAATAATTCTTCAATTTACCATCTGAGGGATCTCTTTTCCACAGTAGTCTCTCATATTCTCTTTCTTTTCCAGCGTAATCTAAACTGGATGGGGGAAAGCTTTGGTTGTAAGATGTATATGAACTCTACTAGCTTAAATGGTAGTTATTCATCTTATAGCTATTCAAAATACTGATTCAGGAAGTCCTTTTAACTGTTCGAAATTCATGGGCTTCTCTTCCTATATTTTGGATGCCTGTCCTCCACGTAACTTTCAGATACTTTTGTACTTAGAAGTCATCCAGTAGATGGATCTTAGATTCTTAAACCATCTCTTTCAAGATATACTCAAAAGTAATTGTCTTTAACTTTCTCTTATTCTCTCTTGCTTCTGGTTTTGATCTGTGAAGGTAATCTACTGTCTTTGAAGCAGCAGTCCTAGTTTTGTGATGGTAAAAATAAATAATCCTAGGTGAATATCTTGTTCTTCTTCAAACCATTCATGTAGAAGACAAAATATAACTTCTTTTTTTTTTTAAGTCATTCTATATGTCTTGCAATTCATATGTTTCTTGATGTGTTGGTTTTGGTTTTTTTTGTTGTTGTTGTTTTCTCTTTTTGTCACTTTTGTCTGGTGTGACCTTGCTATGGATTATTGACATGCCTTATATTCAGCAGTGTTCATGTTTGGTTCAAGAAAGTGTCCTTCAAACCCTAGGATACTTATAAAGTTGATGGTCATTCTGAAGTTGAGTAGGCATCCTGGTCTACTTGTGCCAGAACTACCTGGCTATGGTTAAATAATATGAGGTACTATTTTGTTTCACACTGACTGGCCTCACTGCTTTAGCCTAGTAATAATGACATATGAGAAGATGTGTTTCACCTATTCCTATGATCTCTTTTATCTCTGAATTCTGTTCAAGCCGATATGGATCATACAGTTTAATTTTGTCATAGTCCTGTGCATCAGCCCTGAACAATTCCTTAGTCCCTCAGGAAAGTAGGTGGAAAAGTGGAATTAAAAATACGGCTTTTACATTTCTCCTGTTATGTCTTTTTTAGCCTTTCAGTATTTCTTTTTTGCCTATGCCAAAACAGTGAGGACTTGCTGCTCCGCAAAGGAAGTGAGACAAGAGCAGAGTGCAGTAAGGCAGGTGTAAGCGATGACTGCACCAACAAGCAGTCGGTTTGTGGGATGTCAAATCTGTGTCAGGATCAGGGTCAGGGCCAGTGGTCAGGATCAGAGACAGTCTGGCCATCACCCGGCAAGGCTGCAGTGCAGAGGCAGATTTGAGGCCAAGCCAAGGAAGCCAAGCCAGGGTCAGCACTGGGGAGGTCCAAGACAGAGCACAGGCACCACTGCTGCACAGCTGCAATGCAGCACAGAGGGTGCCAGTGGTACAGCCATAGCTTAACAGCACTTGCCAAGGAAGAAGGGGCAGGCCCTCACTTCTGCCCTTTTTCACAACTGCTTTTCCTAGCAGAGGACCTGGCCTTGGACTCGGCCAGCTTGACTAACTTAGCCAGCCAGACTTCTAGAAGGGCAAAGTGCTCCTAGTTATCTAGGGTTGTGGAGTGTTGCCTCACCTGCCTTTGCTTTGTAAAATTTTGTGAATGGCCAGACATTATGCTTGGCTTGGCATAAATGAACCTGTAATAGCACCCAGCTGTACTTCAGCTGTTCATTTAGTATTTCTGCCTTTTCTACTTTTGCCTTCTTGTATGCACAAAGACGTTTATGTAGGGTTGCTTTTTTTGGTTTTTATTTTGTTTCTTTTCTTCCAAGAATCTTCTCATATTCCTTGGGAAACCACTGCTTAATGAACACTGAGAAATTCAAAGTATGAGAAAGTTAAGGAAAAATCCTCTCTGATATATATTACAAAAGTAGAACAAAAAGAGTGTTCTGCATAAAAAGTCAGGGTTTAAAACAGCATTTTATGAGTTGTACTTGCCAAATGGAGTCTTCTAATTTTTTTATGCCTTCTGTTTGATTAATGAATGAAGAGCAATTGAACACAGTTATCAAAAAGTCAAGAAGGAATAATTTATAATTCTTTATCTTAATTTACTAAAAGCTTATATAGCTGCAAAGTATTTGTCCAACAATGGTAAAGAAATTTACTTTTTCTTTTTTTCCCCCAGTAGGTTAATTTAGATGTTCCTCTAGGTGTTTGTCAAAATGAAAATTATGTTCTTTGACAAGAATGTTAAATTTCATTAGTTTTAAATTTACAAAATATCAAATAAAAAAGACAGTGAGTTTTAATGGGATTTGTTTCTCCTCTGGGTAATGTACCTTCTTTAATTCCTGTCAAATTTTAGACCTAAGAGATACCTTTACAAGTCAGAAGAATGCAAGAATGGGTATACTGTAGTAAAGGACACTTCTACCTGATAGAAACATTTTAAACATACAGAGCTCTGAAGAGAAGGTTCCTATCACTTGTTACTTGGGAAAACAGACCGACACCCACTATCATATCATTAAAGAACATAATACCCAAAAAGTTTACATACTGGCAGCGTCTACTTATTAACAAAGCAGAAAGTGGTAAAATCATGCCTCTGACTCCCAGCTTCAAACCAGTAACCAAAAATAACATTAGGTGGGAGAATATGCTATCCCAGTCCTTCATTCAAAGATGAAAAAGCCTCTGTTTTGGGATGCACTTTTTAAGAAGGCTTAAAACTGGGTCATCAAAGACAGCAGCAAATTATTCTAATAGCTCATCATTTGAGAATACTTTTTCTCTGCTGTTTTGAAATTACTGCTTTAGATTAAAAAGTATTGCTGCTGTTTCTCACAGGCTCACATCATTATCTTTAGTTGGAAGTATCACTGACCATGAAAAGGGAGAACATTATGACCTTCACTCAATGTTATATAACAATCCTCAGTTTCAGAATTGTCTCCTTTTTAATTCAGCACCTCCAGAACAAGTCTTTTAGAACAGCAATGTTAGTGAGGTAGTACACAAGTAGGAGAGATTTTATTACCCACACTGGTCTCATTTTATTTTGGTTTCTCTTCATTAATTGCAAATATACAACAGAAACAGTTCTGCATAGAAATGCACTAAACCTCCCACCGAGCACTATGATTCGATGTCATTTTGAAATTTTAGCACTGTTACACATTTTTCTGTAATAAAATGTGGTAATCAAAGGCGAAGGAGAAATACTATTGACCAACGCCAGATGCAGGATCAAAAAATAGAAATAAAATGGAGGAGGATGAAAAATACTGGAGATCTCTTCGTATTTTCAGGCAATGGTAGATTGTTTACCCTATTCATTCACTGGCTGTCAAAGAAATCCCTACACATACCATCTATTCGTGATAGGATGAGGTGAAATGAATTTCATCAAGGAATACTCCTCTTTTGACACCACCCACACTTTACATAGATCAAAACTTTTCATGGTTCCGCAAAGAGGAAAGCCATTTTTCAATTAAAATAAACTCGCCATTTTCAATGACTGAACACAATTAAGAGATAAAGTATCAAAGTACAGGAGGTTTAAATTGGAGATTAGGAAAAATTTCTTTACCAAAAGGGTTGTCAATCATTGGAACAGGTTGCCCAGGGAAGTGGTTGAGTCACCATCCCTGGAGGTATTGAAAAGACGTGTAGATGTGGCACTTAGGGACATGGTTTAGTGGGACGTGGCAGTGTTAGGTTTACAGTTGGACTTGATGATCTTAAAGATCTTTTCCAACCTAAATGATTCTATGATTCTATGGTTCTAACATGGGACAGAATGTCTTTGCTTCCTCCTTTCCTTTTGCCTAGGTTATTGACACAGAATAAGATAATAAGCTCAGATATTTTTCTGCTCAATTTTTCAAAAACCATGGAACAAATAACCTTAATACCATTCTGCTAATTTGTACTAATTTCTGCTCTGAAATAGCAGTCAGTTTAGATTTCTTAACATTGGATCTACAGAAAATAATGTTTTGCTTTTAAGGTTGATTGTTCTAATTATATAAATTGTATTAACATATTTAAAGCAATATTCTTGAAATTAGCCATAATTTAAGTCAAATTCAAGCAAAATTCGAATTGCCCCCTTTTAAGTACATTGCCCATTGCCAAGAAATAAAACATACATTTGTGGAGGCTTCATTTCAGCTTACTTTATTTGTAGTATAGGGTGAAGAATAGGTACGTTTTAAACACTGTAAAAGTAAATGTGTCAAAAAGTCATGCAGGGTTAGCTGATTTAGAGTAAAACTGGATATATTCAATGTATTATTAACATCATTGATATTTTAATTCAACAAGTGCTTAGTCAGGTCTGTATATAACTAAGGGTCTGTTATAAATCCAGAGCAACAAATAACAGCAGGAAAAAAAGTCAGAAAGAAGAAAAGCAAAGATAGCTTAAAATATCAATTAAAAGATAGCTAATCCATCAGTACAGTCTCCTTACATTCCACTTGCCATTTATTCACTGGTTAGCTAGATGAAAAAACCCATGCTAAATCCTTTTTTCCTGAGAGATGTAAAGGGTCATCAGATCATAGTATACCACAGTCAGCAATGAATGGAGTTTTGATACATATAATGCCACTCAGTGGATTTACAAATTTTAGAAACTTTGGATCATATCCAAGAAAGCTGCTATCCACAGAGAAAGCTCAGAGAAAGCTCAGAAATATCTAAAAGCTGAAATCTAAACTCACCCGGCTAACTCTGAAACTGGAGGCAAATTAGTCGTTGTCCCAGGTAATAAGCTTGATCTGAATATCTTTGCTTGAATTAATCTGGACCCAGGACTATGCTTACACAGTCATACTGGTTTCAGGATTTGAATTATTATTCGAACATTATTTTCTGTGCATGCACAATGCTATTTAAGGTGCCTTTGGAACTGCTTTGGATAACTACACAATTCAGCATTGCAAGGTGTAAATATGCTGTAAGCAACCAGACGAAGAAAAATGTCTAACCTTTGAAAGCATACTCAATGACTTTCCAAATTAGATATTACATAGTATTTTTTCTATTATTCTGTCCATGGAGGTTTTCATTATGTACCCCTACATGACAGTAAGCCTAAACATGTGTTCTTTTACCTTTTGTCATAAAGGATGAGGATTAAAATCTTGAACGTAGGGAACAGTGGATGCACATCACATTAATAGTAATTTTTCAGAAAAAAAAAAAAAGAAAAAAGAAAAGCTGAATAAAAAGGTTTATCACATTTATATTCAATCCTTTATGAGTTACCAAAATTATTTACAACTCATAGTATTTATCACATTGCTGACTTTGTACAAATTTTGCAAGAACAAAGTTGCCAGACTTGCTTAATCTGGGCTTGTCTTGATCTGCCTGGAGCTTGGTTTTAGCTTTTTTGCCTGCAAAAGCAGTAGTCTACTGACCAGGTAACTGTTGCCAAAATTGTTTTGCTTTCATTTTGCTTTGTAGGACTGCGTGATGTATGATTGTTATACTATTTTTTATATTCTGTAACTAAATAATAATAGGCAGTGGAAGAATAAGTCTAACGTAACACAAGGGAGAAAGGGTAGACACTGGGAAATGCGTGTAACAGTTTTAACTGCATTATTATGGAGACTTTTCCTGTAATAGTATTTTGGTTTGGTTTGGTTTGGTTTGGTTTGGGTTGGGTTGTTTTGTTGGTTTTTTTTCAATTGGTGCTAAAATCAGAATGTTTATATTTCATATAGACTAACAATAAATTGTTGATTTTGCATATAAAGTGTATTTCTTGTCCCCATATAAACTGCAGAAATTGCAGTGCAACCGAGGCCTTAATTTAATGCAACAGGACATTAAATCCTTGAACATGTCCATTCATACTTATGTCTGCTGACCACTTTAATTAGTTCTCCACTTTCAATTCACTGCATCCTTGATTTGCTTGGCCAATAGCTATTCTGTTTGTTGGGGATGCCTCAATGCCCCTAGGCTTCAACACTCCTAGGCTGAAATCATGTCACCTAATACCACCATTAAGTATAACCCAGTTAAAGCCATGGGTGATGTTGAACCATGCGCACATTTAGTGCTAAAAATATCTCTTTCACATCTTACTAATTGTATACAATCATAATTTAAACACTCAGAAAAGGCAGCAGTTGGGCCTACCAGTATGAACTCATACATATTTGACCAAAGAACTTAAACATTTCTCCTTTCTTATTAGAGAGTTTAAAAATATGAAGTATAAGTGGTTCGACATCCCATTTAGTACCTACATACAAAAAAGGGTGCTTAAATTCTTTTAGAATTGTGAAATCTCAAACTCAAAAGCTATGCAATGCCAAGGTAAATATTACATGCAAAGCCTTAATTTCTGTTCTTCATAGGTATGAGTTATTCATCAATTTAGTTATTTTTGTCACATAGACCATCAACAAGGAAACAGAAATAGACTGTTCTCTTTTCTGTGAATCCATTGTTTGAGAGAAACAAACACTTTTTGACTTTTCTACTGATTTATTCGATAGAAAGGAAATGCTGTTTATTGACTTCCTAAATTTTTAAGATGAGGTGTAGAATGTAGCTACTGTGTAGTAAGCTCCTGGCTTTGTAAACTGTCCATATGTATTCTAGCTATACATTTTTTGGGCACAGTTATTGTAGGAGTCAGGATGGCAGAGTAAAAATGAATTAAAATTGCGCATATTAAAAATGTTAGGTTATTGTTTGTTTGGGTTTTTAAACAATTCTTCTTCCATTCAGTTTTTTGAACTTTAATAATACCTTGCCATTTTAGATTAGAAGTTTGAAGCCTTAATTATTAGTAGGGATAACATCTTGTTCAGATATGCTAAAAGCATTGATTGAATCAGATGCATATTCTTCTTGCTTCTAGTTTACCATGCCACTCCTTGAGGCAGGACAAGCGTTTCATTCTTTTCCCTTTTCTCTTTGCCATACACCATACATGAAAGCTTACCAAAGAAGTAGAAGGAAAAGACTGCCAAATGCATATCTCTATATACAAAGTCTGGAGGAGCAGCAGCAGAAAATTTAGATTTATGAAATATAAAAGTGGATTATAAGATAATGCAAACTGAATACCCTTGAATATTAAGGCATGCAGACAAATAACTAAGAGACTATTAGTCATTAATACTTTGTGACTGTGGTTAATTCAGTTTTCAGACATGAAATAGTGAGATTTTTTCTTGTTGATCATTATAAGTTACTACTTTCACAGTGAAGTACTGCTAAAATCATGATAGCTGATATAAAGTATGTTTATTTGGAAATCAAAGATTTGAGTGTAGTTCATGAAAAAAAAATCTGGGTTTGTTTAAAACAATGTACTTGCTTTCTGGTAAGCATGGCAGCACAGTGAGAGTGGCAGAACTTGCCTTAAGACCGAGGAAAATATTCTGTAAGTAGATCAGAACTGGATTGATACTGTTGCCCATAAGTTTTGATTTCTTTTAAAATTCTTCTCATAACTTGTTCAGCAAACACACTCAGTAGGTTCAGAGACAAGTAGACTGAAAAACAGCTTCAGGCTTTTCAGGGGTGGGGCCTAGAAGCTAATTTTTGAACATGAATTATACAGTTGGTGGCTGTGACAGCCTGATGGAACAAAAGCCATGCCATATTCATGCTCCACATAGGACATTTGTTTGTTGGGCTTTGTATGCTACTTTAATGCTACCACCTGAATATAAAAGTCCTATGCACCATAAGACATTCCTTCCTTGCCTACCTGGGGGGGAGGAAATAAGAATCAGAAAACAGCTTTTAAAGAGTTTTCAAAAACCAACAACCAAATAGACTTTTTTTTTCTCTTTCTGTTCCCATTTCCTGCTTCCATGGGTGTGTATATTTAAGTGCTCATAGGCTGAACAGCCTGAGTCTGTGCAGTTGCAGAAAGAGTTCTCACGTGGTACCTTAAAAGCTGTTTCCAGTACTGCCAAAAGCAAATGGTATTATGCCAGGGTTCAGTGTGGCTGGCAATCAACCAGCTGGACCACCCTTTCTTACCCCTTCTGTGATTTTGGATAAATCATATTGATACTCCTTTATTTTAGAAAATATCAAATGGAAATTAGTGCTTTTTTTTTTAAAGATTCCAAAAGGCCTAATGCGCAAGGTATTCAAATATGTGTATGCAGCTGTATTTCTGCATTCATAAAACTCTGAAATACTCAAATTACTTAAAACAACAAAACCAAACTTTAATTTTAAGATTCCATTTCTGATATCTAGATTTGGGAAAGAGAGTGATTTTACCTGTGAATTACCAATATAAATATGTGTTTGTATGATAACAAATAATACATTGATGTTTGCCTAGCTGTCAGGACAAGCCACTGTAATAAAAATGGTTACTTAGTAACAGCAAGAATTTTTCAACCACTTCAGGTACCAATTTGATCTTGATAGCAAATGCCTCCCTCTAACCAATGTTTGTTACGTTATATGATAAAAACTGGAGAGGAAAGAACATCTAAAGGGATTAGTGAACACTGACAGGAGAAGGGAATGGTTCCTTTAAGTACTTAATACTCAGAATGAGAACGTGTATAAATTTGTACAGAAGCCAAAACCCCATCTAGCTAGAGTGTCTAACAGGTTATTTTTTTTTCTCTTTAAACATTGAAGAGGGGCTTGACCCTAGCTCATTTTAGGTGTGAATTTGTTCAGTTGGGAATATTATTACCCTAAGTCTTTTTATAGAGAGGGAGAAATAGTTACCTCTAAAGAGCATTCATAAGGTTGGTGGCACTTCATAATAAGTGTCTCATTTAAATACCTAAAGTTAGATCCAGGCCAAAGGGGTTTGTGCAAGTTCACCTGATCATCTGTACGAAACAGAAGCAGAATCCTAGAGTAATACCATTCCAATTCTGGACCGTTACCTCTCTTTATATATAGCTTTCCTTAAATACCTTTTTCCTGAGGCGCCCCCACCGTGGCTGGGGGGCTCAGCCGTGCCCTGCAGGGGGTGGGTTGGAGCCGGCTGGAAGCGGCTGTGTCTGGCACGGGGCAGCCCCGGCCTCTCCTCCCAGACCCGTGACGCCCCCGCTGCCAGCCCCTGGGCATGTGAACCCAATACAATTCTAACTCACACAAAACAGACAACCAAGACATTTTTTGTTTGTTTATTCATGCTGTGTTTCATTTTACATTTTACCCTGACTGCCATACATACTGATTTTACATGGTAAAAACTTAAACTTTTTCATTGTGTGCTGAGCAGGAGAGTTTTCCCTTTGACTGGTATATCCTTAAGAGGACAGATGCAAGCAGGATAAAATTTTGCACTTCATGTTGAATGGAAGGGTGTGGGCTGTCCTGTGCATTTTGAGGTGAAATATAGGACTTAGCCATTTTGCTGCCAGAAAGAGGCAGAGGACACTTCCTTCCTAGAGACCCTTGTAGACCTCTGGATGGCCGGTCCTGTTCAATATCTTTATCAA
>NW_009197196.1:0-23430 GCF_000690835.1 Fulmarus glacialis
CAAAACTGAGCCCTGGGGAACACCGCTAAGAGACTGGATCCCTTCCAGTCTCTTGTAGTCTGTACAAAGTCAGGTTCAGAGAATTAGAAGCAAAAGAGCTGAAAACAATGTGTAATTTTTATTATATAAGGATGCTTTTGAATAACTTCCCAATTTTTTTTTTCTTTACGTAACTGCACCAAAATAAAGAGACATATTCCTTTTTAACCATTGTGTTGCTACAGATATAATTGATTAATTCCTGTAGGGTAGAAAAAAACAATCAAAACAGTCCTCCATGTAGGCTATAAAAATGCACAGCCATAACATTCAGTGTAGTAGAGTACAGAGTACCTCATCTCCCTCTAATTAAGACTCTTCCCCTTTGAACCACTACCTCAAAATCTTTCCATACTTAACATCTCCATTCAGAATTTGGGGCTTTTCATCTTTTGTATATCCAACTACCAGAACGGTCACCTTTATTAATGGATATAAGTTTTTTACTACTTAATACCTTCTATTTAGCAGTGTATGGAAAAAATCTATTGGTCCTAATGTCGAAATATATTTATGGCCTTTGAGTTTATAACTTCTCTCAAATACTGTATTCTGTTTGGAAATCCCCAGTTCATTTTGTTCCTTCAGTTACAATTTCTACTAGAATATGAGAAGTAGCAGTCATACAGCCAGAGGTGGTAAAATTGAAAACTGCCTTTGATTAGTTTTTGTTTAAATAATGAAATCAAGAGATTTGCTCAAGAGATTCACTTTCATATACTTTAAATGCTTTCATTTCCAAAAAGACTGCCAATATGCAACTATCTCAGAGATTTTAAACCAAAAATGAAGTTTGACTTTGGAATCCAGTACTCAGTCACAAAAAGGTATCAAAGATAATTATTTTTATTTGCTGTCAATATAGTAGGATATCTGAAGAAAAAGGCTAATTTTAGTCATGGTTACTGAAATATGGTATGAATACCATCAAACACATGCAAATACATAAATATTAATATTGATGGTAACTACCTAAGTTGTAATCTAACAGCTTCCTTTCCCAGCCGTGAAGTGTTTTACTTATATTAGTTTCCTCCTTTAAAGATGTTTTGTTACATGAATGGCAAAGATCTCCTGCTCGCACTGTTTCTGTATAAACCCCAAACTTACATGGGTTAGCGTACCTTAAGAAATGCAGGGGGATCATTCTAACTCATTAACCTTTGAACTTAACCTTTCAGTAAGTTGTGTTCAGAACTGAATTCCATTATATTTTCAATAAAACATTTTGTGACTTATGAGTTAGATATTAACAACTTTGTATTGGATGAGTTTTAAGCTTATAAGAAAGTTCATTAGGAGGAAAGTTAAGTTTTCAAACTTTCTCACAAAGTTTTGAAACACAAAGCACTAGCCCAACAACTTGTCATCTGTTACATTTCAAACTCCTTGCCTGAATACTCTAATGTATGATATTTTTTTTTTTTATTTAAGATACTTTTGTTTGGTGAACAAGAGCACAGTAAATGGCTCTAGTGTACACGTCCATTTTTCTTCCTTGACATATGAAATACAAAACAGGTCATACTAATTAATCAAACTTTTTAGCATACTGGATGGGGTTTTGTTTTCTTTCATTTTAAATGTTTTATTTTTCTCCTTTCAGTAACTCCTCCTGATGTTCACTGCTCTGGCAATATGATGTGCAATTTACATTCTTTGAGTTACAAATTTGATTAGAAAATCATATTAGTCATCTTCTCTTAAAGGATAAGTGCAGACAAAGAGACTGAATGTCTGAAATCCCTATAAAGTACAGTCCAAAATGTTTGTATTTGCCTTGATTAACTCCTTAGATTGGTGATACATATTGGATTACAGCCACTTTTAGTAATGAATCTGCATTAAATCAGTACAATCAAGAAGAGGAGTATTACAGTCTATGGCATGTGTATTTATCAACCTAACAAAACTGTTCAGTTGATGAGGTTATTTATTGAAATTTCAAAACAACTACCATGGTCTGTATAGATTATATTACAATTACCTAATACGGTGGAAACTAAGTGTAGTTCTTCACCACAGAAAAAAAGGAAATACACACACAGACACACACACACAAATTAATACAAACATAAAATAAATTTCAATCACTGTTATTCATGTATCCAGGGAGAAGCCCAATGGGATGTAGGACTGTACACCACCTTGACAAATAAAGGAAAGAGCTATTAGGGAAGAATGGGACCAGCTTGCTCAGTGTGACTTTTTGTCTAACAAACAGCCTCAAATTTGTGGAAACTTAGCCATCCGCTTTTGATACATGTCTGGTTTCTCACTTGTAGTTCAACTTTTTGTTACAGTACTGCTAGCAAAAAAGAGATATAAATCATATGTCCTCAACGTACTGGTACACAAAGCCCACAGAATATCTTATACCCTTCATATTCCTTTCCTGATAAAAGGAATGGTCCGTTCAAAATAAAGACAAGACCATTGGAACAGATACTTTGGCAATGTAGTTTCTCTTAAGACGGACTTCAAACACAGTTGCAGTCACAAGGGCTGCATTTTCCCTACTTGCTATTGCATCTTACTTAAATTAAATTCCCAGTAATCTGAGAGATATCCACTAATACTTTGCAATAAATGTAATTGTTAGTACACCATTGAACATTGTGTTATTTTCTTAATGTATGGCAATTACAGGAAGTTCTATTCTAAATAACACAATTCTAATGCACTGTGAACATTGAGAGTTCAATAGTCTTAAAAATTTCCTATTTCCAGAAACACATTTTTATCTTTCTTTTTATAGCTAGAACTTAAAAAAAACAAAACAACAAAACCAAAACCAAACCAAACCAAACCAAAAAAAACACCCACAAAAAAATACCCAGCCAGACCAAGGAAGAGTACCTCACTACATAAATAGTTGTACATTTATTATTATTTTAATCTGTGTAAATATTTAAAATAATTTATAACTTCTAATTGCCAAATACTTTTTTTCTATAACATATCATTTAAAAACAAGACCTTATCATATACTTATTCCTAATCCATGTCCAATTATAGTTTTCTGCTCTATTTTCTGTGAAAGCCAAAAAGTTATTTCCTGATCTCCAACAGTTTTTACTTTAAAATTCTGCTCCTCAGAAGTGTTCATATATTCTTGTGGAAGTTGTCCTATATGTATATTTTCTTTTTTCTCCAGACTCATATGTTAGTGGTGATGACACGTATGAGGGCACCAGACAAAGTTCTGGAGGGGATGATGTATATTCCTTCTGGGTTCCCCAGAACAGAGTGTTGGACTTTTTAGCTACAGTGCTGAGCAAGGTGATGCAGAATCACAGCATACATAGAAGTTTTCCAGAAATACTTTTGTGATCCCAGTATCATGTCTACTGTTTGGCGGCTCCTTGTGCTTCTAGACAGAAGCTAATCTGCCCCTTTGATGCTTTGTCAGCTAGGGATGAAATTAATTGCTCAGTCAGTTCGTAAGACATCTAGTGACCAGGGGTAAACCTCTTTCAGGAGTAGGGATGCTTGTAAGGAGTTAACACAGAAAGTGCCAGTAGATGGTGCTCAAGGCTACTTAGCAGAGACTGTGGCTCCTGTAGGACAGCTAAACCTATTCCTGATTACGTGCTTCAAAGTGCTTCATGTTACAAGTTCTTAACAAATCGGATTCCAGTTCAGATGCTGGAATCTGATGCCCCCGAAATTTTCGAACCACTTAGCTTTCTGGGGATGAATCTCCACTACAAATCTTAGCACACTATAGTTCAGAACACCTTCATTTTCATCCAGTTCTACACCTTAGTGGCTTATGTAGATCTCAGTGATGTGAGGTTAATTCTCCATTGACTCACAAGATGTTAATTTTTTTTTTTGTGATACTTAATCGACTTCTGTGACAGTGGTATGTGGTCCTGTCACATGCCTACCTCTGGAAAAGTCTGTGTTGTGGAAAGGAAGATTAGGTGTTAAGTTTCAAGAATAAAAGCAGGAGCTGGAAGATGAGGAATAGAAGTTGCTGCTCTGAGGGAAAATGTCGCCAAAAACATAAGTCAGATTTAAAAGTTCCTGGGCAGAAAAGTGTAGGCTACTATGATTATAATGAGATGACTGTGAAAAGAGGAGGGGAAAAAAGAGACCATCAGATAGGAACATAAAAAGGGTAAGCCCAAGGGTACACAGTTAGATCAAAGGTCCCTCTGTACCGGCATTCTGTTTCTGACAGTTACTAATACCAAATCTTAAAGAGGTGCACAAGAAGAGAGCAAGTGCGTAGTCCTACTGCTCCAGAGTATTCTTCTTTTCGGCCATTTGTGGCTCAGGGACTTTTAAAGCCAGACATACTGTCAGTTGTTTCATACCTTAGATCAGGAAATAGGGCAACTATGAGGCAGGCTGGGAAGTATGGTCAACGTAAACCTTGAGAAAGCAGTATGCCACTCAATGGTTGCATTTATTTACAGTAAAACACAAGATCTTCTGATTTAATTCCCTTTAATGGAGATTTAGAACTCAGATTTCTGTGTTATGGTTTATATCATCGCAACTGATCACTGCCTGGCTGAATCCCCTAGCACAGTGAGAACTCATCACCTACAGCTGCATACCATTTATTCTCTCTGTCTTCTTCTCCTCTCCCCCTCCTTTCCTCTCTTTGAATGGCTGGTGGCATCTGGATATTAATCTTTACGGGGGTGGACATTTCAGCTGAAATAACTCATCCGTTTACCACCTACTCTTGTCTTTGCATGTCTTTTTAGAAGCTTGGTATTCCTGAGCTGTTTGTTATCCTCTACAAGCACAGGAGGTTTTACAGGACAATTGTTATTGAGTCTAATTTTTTTTTTTAGATCTGTGTCAAGATGAGCCAGAGAAAAAGGCATTATCACCAAACTATTAAGTTTAAACAATGGGACATGACAAGTCTGGATTCACAGTTTTCTCTTTTATTTGGGTTTTGTTTGTTTGTTTGTTTGTGGTTTTGTTTGTGTTTTGTTTGCTTTTACCTCTTTATTTATCCCTTTGGATGGGTACACATTTATTCCTGATAAACAAGGAGTCATTCCTGTGGGAGTGATCGCATGGCCCTACCCTTGGTGACATACCTTGATAACAATATTTGTTAAGGTAGGAATGTGAGTGAACAGTATGAGTGAATAAGGGAACCGATGCTACCAGAAAAAGTTGTACGTGCTTGTGACCTGTGTGTCCTGTGTGAGGTGGGGATGTATATGCGATTGTGTGCATGCATCTGTGTGTGTGTGTGGTTAGAGCTTTGAGGATTATTAACAGAAGGCTGTTTAGGTATTTTTAGTAATTTATTAACATTTTGTGAGCATCTAGTATAGTCGTTCATCTGCAGCGTTACTGATACTCATCCAAAATGTATAGCTCATTGATTGCCAGTTTGTTATGCATTGCTAATACATTAATAAACCATTTTGATTCTGATTTGATTTTTGCTCATACGATTGAGATGACTGAGCAGTTTCTCCCTGTGACAGCTCCCGCTACTGTCATTCCAGTTTTGTCTCTGACAGTTGATATTGGTTTATGAAGTTCAGGATTTAGGAAGTTCTGTGGCTCTGTCACTCAATACTAGTAGAAGCCATCTGGTTTCACGTAATATTTGAAAAAAATTGTTATATGGGCTGATAGCTCCTGAAGTCTAGTGTAGATACCTCAACATAGTTGATAAAATCATAGGTGATAAAGTCCCCCCTTCAGTCAGCAACTCAATATATAGTAAAGCTGCAGAGAAAGGTCTGGTTACTTCTTTTATACAAGACAGACACAAAATAATGTATGGTAGATTACTAGTTTCTGGTGTTCCTATCTTAAATGAAAGAATGAAATGCCTCAAATGATATTTAAAGGAGGACTGTCCCAACCTGCTGAAATAAAGTATATTTTTCACATGCTACAGAATTAGGCTATGACATGCATTACTATTTAATGTCGAAGCCAAGATCTCTGCTATATCCAGGAAGTCAATATGCATATATATAGATATGGATAAGAAAAGTTATAATTAGAAAGTACAGAAGAACAAGGTTTGCAAGGGAAACAAAAATCTCATGAGCAGGACATGCTTAACTCCTAGAGATTTGGGAAAGATTTCACTAGGGAAGATCCTCTGCCCTTTGCAAGGTCTTTTGCACTTTCCTATGAAGCATCTAGTATTTTCAACTGTGGAAGACTGATCAGCATACTACGGAAATAATAGTTTTGACTAGGAGTGGCAAGTCCTCTTAAAAGAAAAATAAAGGAGAGTCTTAAATAAAGAGAGGAAGTAAACACGACCAAGACAAGATCCTAAGTGAACCTCTCTGATATACAGGAAAAATATTAAACAGTTATTTCTCAAGTGATAAGGAGAACAATATCATTACACAATTTATTTTCATTTGCATTTCATAAAAAAATGAATCCGAATATAAATTTTTTTAAGTGTTCTCTAACCTCATTAAGGAAGGTACAGTGATGTGAAGTCACCATCAATAAAAGAAACATCAGCTAAGGGTATAAATATTGCCGTATATTGACATGTTATAGATGCTTGTTTGCTTGGTGTTAATAGGTAGCACCTTGACTTTTACCTTCTGGTTGAAACGTTTGGATTTCACTTTTTTCCAAACGGGTATGAATACAGAAAACCATCTAGCTTGATTGTGAGAGATTCTAATTCTTTTTTCTTTTGCACACATTTCACAATTCCAGAAAGGAATAAGTCCTCCAAAGTTGGAAATACTTTTTCTTCCCATTGTAAAAAATAGATCACTTATTTAAGACCCTACTGTAGTGTAGGAAGATATTATGATGGCTCCGAGCAAACCTATATATTGTAGAATACACTGATTTTTCTACACCAGCTGAACCTCCAGTCTTCTAGAGTTCCTGGAAGCCCAGGCATTCGAAATGGCATCAGGCAGCTATGAATCAAGTCCTAAATTTCCAATGACTGTAGAATAAGCTTAGAAATCTAGTTTATGCATAGTTACAAAGAGAAATTTTAGATTATATGTGTGTCTTAACCTGGAGCTGAATCTCACCCTTTGTTTGTGATAACCTTCAGCCTTCTAATTAATTTAAGTGTTATTTGAGCTATATATTTTCCATAAAGTATCTTAGTAACTTTATTGCTTTGTGTATGTGTATGCTTTCATCTTTATTATATTGATTTCTCAAGTTCACACACAAACATTTCTGAAATTTATCATTCTCTTGCTATGAAATGAAATAAGAGTATAATATTATAAAACAAGGGCAGCAGCACTAAAAAAATTCTACACTGACTTGAATATGACACCTGCAATACTTACACAATCATATATAATTGTATGATATTATAAAGAAGGCTGTGCTCAGGAAAATGTGCAGTATGAAGCATATTTCTCCCTTTACTGATAGACTATGTTTCTACATTGCTGCAAAAAAATTTTCTTTCATCAGAGTGCCTTTGGCAGGTCCTCAATTAGTTCTTAATAACACTATTCTATAGCAAAGATATTACAAGATGTCATTTTCTGTAAGAAAAATATGTCAGAAGAAAGAAAAAATTATGTAAAATTTGATATAGTAAAGGTAACAATACGGGACGTTATATCCAAATCCACTGAATATAAGATAACCGAAAAAAATGTGTTTCATTGGCTTATTGTGAAAGAGAAGTAGTAGGTACTCAGGTAAGAACCTCTTTTCGGAATGACGTTCAGTCCCTTGTGCTATCAGTAGAATTTAGAAAAAGAAATATGCTTAAGGCCCTATCCGAGGGCCCAGCTACACCGCTACAGTGCAGAGCAGTGTTACAGACACCTAACAAAGATATGGACATAACACAGTGCAAAGCCATGTAGAAATAATAGCTCAAGTCCCAGAAGCATAATAGATATGACTATATTATTTCCTTTTGTTGACTTCACTTGAGAGTCACAGGTATCCCAGGACACCTTTATATGATTTAGGCATATTGTGAATATTATTCTGAACTGAGTCTGGATAAGATGTTTAAGTGATTTTTTCACCACCTCAGTTTCTCCATCTGTTTAAACAGTGATCATGATATTTATATATGACTCAAAAGAGATTGGGAGACCTAAATCACTGAAGTGTAAAACACTTTAAGAACTGTAGCTAAGACCGCTATATAATTATTTAGTAATTCCAAGGAAAATGGATTAAAAATTATAGGGTATGAGGATAGTGAGGGAAACAAAGATAGGAATGAATAAGGAAGTTTTTCTGGTATTATTAGAAGAGATTTTTTGATAAATAATTTGAGAGCATCCATGTTTTGGTAGTCAGGGAGCTCTAACTTCTAACAATTCAAAATGGTTGCAGGCAGTTATAAGGTTCAAGGCAATATTCAACTCCATGTGGATGTTTCCTTCTCTTTAGATTTGCTGTCTCTACTTTTACAGTAGTTTGGACATTTGTAGTAATTGCAATGTTTCATAATCCGGCATCTTCTATGTGGAAGTCACAGCATTGCCATAGTGAAATGACTCCACGCTCATGGGAAGAGGCTATTTTAGTGAGTTTTGAAAGAGAATGGAAAGAGCATCATTGATGTAATATTTCAGGTTAGCTTTTTCACAGAAAGTGAAAAGACCCACCTAGAACCTGCAACTGAGTGATGTCTTTGGGGCCTTGTTAACATTCACTGTGCAAAAAAACAAAGCAGATTGGAAAACCATATGGGAGTGCAGGGAACAGAGTGTATGAAGAAGTGACACCTGAGAGTGAATAACCATATGGTTTCAGGCTGGGATGTGATTGAGATGGATTAACCAGCAGGAGAGGTGACAATCCAGGACTGCTCAGAAATGCAGGATTGGTCAGACACAGAGACATTAGGTATTGGCATCAATCAAGAACACAAACCATTATAAATGTTGGAGTTAGACCTTCCCACATTGCACAAACATGTTAAGAGTAGAAGAGATCAGTTAGGTCACTGAGCTCAGTCCCCCACAATCAGTAAAAATGTTTAGTTCAGGTAAGTCTAGAGAACTTGTAAGTTTTCTGAAGATCAGACACCTCGCTTGAGACCCTCACTGCTGTAGTTTTTAGCGTCTGTCTACTACTAATGTTCAGCAAAGGGTTGCTTTTATTCTGAATAGTTCCCCAACCTGGACAGGGGTTACCAGTGACTACTGTACTGATAAAAGGCGTGGATGTAGCCAGAGACTTCCTATCATAAGAGCTATTTTCCTGCAAGTTGATCTTTTAAGAGAGGTGATGGAACCTCTGACACTTGAGATATTTAAAACTTCACTGAACAAAATGCTAAGGAGAATATTGAAAAGAGCAATACTATACTAATAGCTAAATGGAGCAGGTGACCTATTAAATCTTTTTAAGCTTCACTGCCATTTGATAGCTTTTTTAAAGCAAATCCTGTACTTCCAAGTTCCAATTGAAAGAAACATTGGATTGGAAAAGATTTCTCAAATTACTGAATCTAGTTTCCTACCCTTGCAGAAAACAAAGTGAAATAAATCCCATCAGGGAAGGAGATTGTTGTCCAATTTCTACCCTGCCTGAAGGCAGTCGTATTTCTAATAAAACATTTTTTAGAATAAGATTGTCAAACCAATTTCATAAGTTTTAGATCTTGCAAACCTTCACAAAAATCTTCATACAGACTTTTGCAGAATCAGTGTTCATTTGTACCTACTTCTACCATGCTGTTTAGAGGAAGCAAAAATTTAGCTGGAAAAATGTAGATCATAGGTATTGCTGAGCTCTTACAATCCAAAGTTTATCCAAGGGTATAGCAACTGTTATTTAGTAATTATAGGTAAATGTTTTTATTTCATGGAAGAACACAGGTTTTCTTTCACACACAAAATATACTGATCAGCACTTCGAAATGGTAACAAGATAATTTAACTCTGTGCACTTGTTGAGAGTGACCTCACTAGGGAGATACTGGTACATAACTCTCAGTGAGCCTATCAGCAGAATATCACTAAATATATTGGAAGCTCATACTCAAGCCTGTTTGGCAAACCACCTTTACTAATGCACCCCTCTTCCTACTTCATAACCAGTGTGGGTCTCTTTTCTCATTTCAGTCAGGCTTATTTTTCTCCTGAAGCAGGTACAGAAAAATAATCTGACCTATAAATTGTAGTAACACATCTAGGCCATCGCACTGGAAATCTAATTGGTAATTTCTAATTGGTAATTTTCTTTGGTTTTGGCATCTAAAATGTAGATACTGAACTATTTTACCGATAAGAAAGTGGTATGGTCTGTTGTCATTCTGTTAACAAATAGGAAGGAAAGAACATGCATTTTATGGACCATCTTATGCGGTGTCACTAACAGAGCAGTCTGTCTTCCTCTCTCTTGAAGAAGCAATGTAGCCAGATTAATGTTTTACTGAATATCTGAAAGAAAATCATAAATCTTCGTTGACTTTCAAGGATTACCTCCTCCAAGCTCAAGAACTGCCCATTCCAACATGCTAGAAGTCAAGCAAAGGTGGCAGGGTGAATGCATGGAAAAGTAAGGAGTTCCTGACTTAACTCATACAAAAAAAACCAAACCAAAACAAAAAACACCCAACAATGTACAAGAGACAGAAACAGAGGCACATGGCCAAGGAGGAATATAGAGATGCTGTCCAAGTGTGCAGGGATGGGACTAGGAAAGCCAAAGCCCATCTGGAACTGAACCTCATGAAATTCAGCAAAAGCAAATGCAAAGTCCTACACCTGGGGAGGAATAATCCCATGCCCCAGGACAGACTGGGACCAACTGACTGGAAAGCAGCTTGACAGAGAGTGATCCAGAGGTCCTGGTGGACAACAAGCTGACCATGAGCCAGCAACGTACCCTTGTGGCGAGGAAGGTCAACAGCATCCTGAGCTGCTTTAGGAAAAACATTGCCAGCAAGTCGAGGGAGGTGATCCTTCCTCTTTACTCAGCAGTGGTGAGACGCCATCTGGAGTGCTGTTCCCCAGTACAGAAGAGACATCGATATACTGGAACTGGTCCACCAAAGGGCTGCAAGGATTACTAAGAAATGGGAGCATCTGTCATACAAGGACAGGCTGAGAGAGCTGAGATTGTTCAGAGAAGCTTGGAGAAGAGAACCGTGGGGGTGATCTTATCAATGTAGTAAACATTTGGGAAGAGGGAGGGAAATAAAGACAACAGAGTCAGGGTCTTTTCAGTGGTGTCCAGTGACAGGGTGAGAGGCAATAGTCACAACCTGAAATACAGGAAATTCCATTTAAGCATACGAAAAAACAATTTTATTTTAACAGTGGAACCCTGGAAGAGGTCGCCTGGTGAGATTATGAAGTCTCCATCCTTGGAGATATTCAAAACCCAACTGGACATGGCCCTGAGCAATCTGCTGAAGCTGACCCTACTTTGAGCAGGAGGGGTTGGACAAGACAATTTCCAGAGGTCCCTTCCAGCTCAATTGTTCTCCAATTCTCTTATTCTGTAAAATCTAAAAACTTCCTCAATATATATTTAGAAAATAATCCAATCATTTGTAGAAATATTAATCATTACCACATGCAGGAGAGATGTTGCTACTGACCTTGCTTGTCTTGAAAAATTGGTTCTGTTTGTATACTTACATGTGTCCTGTTTGAAATATTTGTCTTTCTACAGAGAGTACAAAAACTGAAGAACTGTAACATGCTGGTTTTAGTATCTGATGATATTTTTGCTTGAATGCAATAACTAAACCTTACGTACAAGTCTGCTGAACACAGACATGAAAACAAATATTACTATAGTGGACATGCTATCTTTTGCAGTGATGAGGGAATAGAAAATTGTTACATTTTTTTGGGGCAACATTCAAACTTATAACCACAAAGCATGTCCAGACCTTTAGAGATAGAACCTTGAGCACAAGTCATTGTGAACTTGCACTGCAAAATGCCTGCAATTCCTTCCTTTCTTCCACATGGGAGAAGATCTCAAACTAGCATAAAAACTTTTGCCAGAATGTGCACACCTTTGAGCTTGGTGCCTGCTATGATCTCCTGCTTTCCTTTGTGGAGTCACTTAACCGATAAGTAAACAACTTCACAAATTGTTTCCATCAATCAGCTGAAGGGGGTAAGATTCAATAAAAACGCAGACAGACTGGACTTCCGATTTGTAGGAATAAGGGAGGTTGGTGGAGGAAATTATGTTAGGTCCTAGCTTGAAACCATGAGGCAGCATAACCCAAATAGGAGAAAAAAGAGGATGAACAGCACATTTCCTACTTCACATCTCAGTTGAGCTATTACATAAACCAGGACTGGGAATGGTTATTGCCACCAGTATCCCCAGCTGCCATTGCCATTTATTGGTGAGCTAAATAAATTTGGGCGTAAGCAACATATATGTAAAATATACATAATTTAGAAAGTCTTGGTCTTTCCAAAATATTGTTCTGTGATCATGTTAGGTCAGTTATGTTTCTTCTTCTCCACTTTTCCAAAAAAATACAGTCTTTGGACTCAACAGAATGAAGAGACAGAATTTAAACCCATGCTCTCTGTTTTTTGTCCATGCAACAGCCAATTAGGGGCCCCAATGGGTCTCAGACAAGACCCAAATGCTTGCCACTGAATCTTCAACTTTTTTTAGAGTCATAATTCTGGTCTCTCCAGAGGCATACAAGGAGATGGGTAAAACCCAAGCAATCCAAAATGTCATAAGGGGGATTATTATACACATGCCATCTGCATATGTATCTTGTAAGCTAAAGAGTATTTCTTCCTACTGATTCAAAAAAAGATTCAGGCATTAGTCGTTTGATTCATTCTGAATATTTTCCACAGTAAAACCTATTTTATCTCATAACACTGCAGGCAAAACTGGAAAACCCTGTTTTGCTTCCATCATTTTGTTTGCCTCCTCAGGCATCTGTGCAAGTTAGTCCTTTCACTGAAAAATAGCAGTAATATTAATACTACCATTAATGCAAAGTCAGTATTTCATTGACTAAAAGAGAATTGTCTAAAGAGAATGGCTATAAAAGCAGTATTCCATGTATGTTACTTGCTTTCTTGCTTATAAGAATTTTTGTGTTCTAGCATCATGTGCTAACAATTGTTCCAGCAATGTTACCATCATGATTTTGTTACCATCATACATTTATATGTTCATGCTCAATGCACTAACACAAAGAAGGTTTTTTTGCTTTTATTCTGGCAGCCATAGTATAGGCATGGAAATACCAACTGGTGTCTAATCTGCTCCATATATCATTAATTAGATAATGCATGTACATTGTTTTGACAAAGTAAAGCACTATTTATTCTAATTTTTTTGAAATCAAAATAATGAGTAAATGTCACTTGCAGAACATCTAGGATTGACTGTGACCTAAGACACAGAACAAATCAAGAAATATTTTAGTCCAAGCCTGAGGTTGTGACACTCGAAGAAAGAGAAAACAGGTTAGCTTAATTGAACTGGAAGTGCCTGAAAGAGAATAAATAGAGAAACCTCAGTCAGGTACTTGTCTCTTTTCTGATAAAAATAGCTTCTTCAGAAAATCTAGCTTGAAACACATTTACTGTTTCACTTGGTGGATATATAGGATGAATAAATATGCTTTGGGTCTTTCTTTTTGTTATAGCTTTTCTTTATTCTGCTATGGCCTTTTTTTCTTATTTTTCTTTCACACTGTTCTTATTGTTACTTCCACCAGAGCCAAAGGCAACAGACATTCATACGTTAGTTATTACACTTACAAAAAAAAGTCTCCTAAGCATACATGTTTTGGCAGATTTCCTTGTACACTCAACTCATCATTAGGGGATCGTTTATTTCCTATGAATTTTGAATCTGTCCTGGATGATTCTTTCAGCAAATTTGAGTTTGGGATGCAGCTGAATAGGATAGAATTATTATGAATTAAATGAAAAATTTTGAAGTGTTAAAATATATTGGGTTCTGAAACCTATTGAGAATTACTTAATTTATGGATTTAACGCCTAGTTAGGTATTAAACAGTGTAAAAAAAAAAGATCTCGGTAATAATCTGGTTACTTTTTAGTACCTAATTATTGCCACACAGGAGACTAGGCTAAACAGTGAAGAAATACAATGCCTAATAGATTTCAGAAAGATTTTCTTTTTTTTAATTTCTAACTCATTTTTCTCACTACAGATAATGATATTATTATTCTAACAAATATAACAAAGTAGTTAAAAAGAACATGAAATACATAGATGTAGAAAAGAGGTATAAGGCGACAAGGAGCAGATGTTTAATTCTTTATCCCTTAACTGGACTGTAGCTCAGAAGTGAGATAATCTCTGAATCTTTTTCCTTAAAACTGGATCAGTACAGAGAGCACAATCACTGAGAAATGCGGCCATAAGGCAGGTTTTTAAAGACTCATTTTAAAACTTATTTTGGGTAAGATGATGCAAGTGGGGCTCACTGTATGTCTTTTTCATGGAGTTTATCTTATACGTAGAGTAAAAGAAGCAAATTTCTAGACTGTTAACTGATTCTTGAACACTCGACAAAAAGCATTCAGGAGAAGGATTTACCATACATTTTACTGGGACAAGGTTAAAGCAACATGGGAATTTTGGGAAGCAAATCTATTTCTGCTGGGCACCTGTTAGACAGGTCTTCCAGGGTGTTTCATTTGTGTGGAAAGTAGTGTGGGGAGAGGAGGGCATGATCTTGTCCTATTAGTTCTTCAGGTTTTTTTAAGTTCCCATTATCGTCTTTCTATTTATGTATTTTTTTTACTCTGCTGTTCTTTAAATGAAATAAAATATTCATACCTAGAAGAGTTACAGAGGGAGCCTCACAGTTTTCTATCATTTTTCAAGCAAATAGACAACAGCTGTATTTTCTTTTCATGCATTATTGTATCGTTGTGAAGTAATGTCTCCTAAAAGGTGATTATAGCGGTATTTTTAAGAAATTGCTTTAAAATTATGTTTGATATTTTATGACCAACATAAATCAAACCAATATTATGTGAGGCTGACTTGTTTTCTTTGCTTGATTGCTTAACTTGGATCCAAAGCACTATTTGCTAAAGGAGAGATAAGAAATCCAAAGTTGCATTACATGTACATACTGAAACCTGAAGACAATGCAGAACGCAAAATTAAGCATAAGGAGAGCAGATAAGAATGAAGCTAGTGAATTTGAATAAAGCCATTTCAAGACTTGATGATTGCTAGCATGTTCTAATTGCTGTATCAGGACATCTGAAGAACAATCAATAGAACCAGAATAATCAAATAATTGCCCTGATATTTATGCTTAATGCAAAGACACCATATAAGTAACTTAGTTGCAATGCTTTATTTATTTGCGTTACACCTGTATGGGTTGAATCTTGAGGCAATTGTGACAGTTTTATTAAATGAAATACCTAAACTCTTATGTTTATCTTGAGTGATTCTTATTCGAGAACACTTATCAACCAAACATACTGGCATCTTGATCACTCAAACCTGTTCAAGGACACTCAGAATATGGAAAAACTGGGGAGATCTTTCAGCACGCTTTGAAGTTTGAACACGTTAACTTGTTAAATAAGATTTCTTTTCACTAGCTCAGCAACAAAAAGGCTGAGATACTATGGAGTGTTATCTCTGTAGTGACTAGGATTTCTATAAAAAGGGAAATTCAGGGTTAACAATGCAATATGAAGCTAGTTCAGGGACTCTTTCTTAAGCAACATATAACAGAGGATGAACTCTCAGCCGGTAATGCATTTTTAGTGGAAAAAATGGTCGACAAAAATATTGAAAGGGAGTACAGTTGTTAGTGTTTTAGGACCTTAATATCCTTTTTAATAATAAAATAGTTAAGTTTATTAATAAATAACTGTATCTTTGGGGTAAGGGATCAGTCAAAGACTAGCTGATATGTGGTTATTCAGCATCATCACATTCAAAAGGTTCCAGGAATTCATGGGCTGTCATCAACCTGAACAGAAAATAGTAGCATAGAAATCATGCCTCTAGTCTTAAATCTAACCCCATTTTCCTTTTCTTACAGAGCTTTACAGTGACTACTTTTGAAAATTGTAGCCATACGTTTTTATTAATTGCAATGGAAAATCCCCTTAGTCGGGGCATCGTAGTAAACCTGGGTAAATCAATTGTCAATTCACTATACAAAGCAATATTTTACCTACCAAACCTATCAGTTATCTGTGAGTCTACGAATAGTCAGTGATTCCAGTGTGGCACAATCCTTGCCTAGCTCATTACACCACTTTCAAAACCTTTTCCTTACGAGCATCATAGAATCATAGAATCATAGAATCATTAAGGTTGGAAAAGACCTCTAAGATCATCAAGTCCAACCGTCAACCCAACACCACCATGCCCACTAAACCATGTCCCTAAGTGCCTCATCTACACGTCTTTTAAATACTTCCAGGGATGGTGACTCTACCACTTCCCTGGGCAGCCTCTTCCAAGGCCTGACCACTCTTTCAGTAAAGAAGTTTTTCCTGATGTCCAGTCTAAACCTCCCTTGGCGCAACTTGAGGCCATTTCCTCTCGTCCTATTGCTGGTTACTTGGGAGAAGAGACCAACCCCCACCTCGCTACAACCTCCTTTCAGGTAGTTGTAGAGCGCGATGAGGTCTCCCCTCAGCCTCCTCTTCTCCAGGCTAAACAGCCCCAGTTCCCTCAGCCGCTCCTCATCAGACTTGTGCTCCAGGCCCTTCATCAGCTTCGTTGCCCTTCTCTGGACACGCTCCAGCACCTCAATGTCCTTCTTGTAGGGAGGGGCCCAAAACTGAACACAGTATTCAAGGTGCGGCCTCACCAGGGCCGAGTACAGGGGCATGATCACCTCCCTACTCCTGCGGCCATTCTGTCTTCTCCAAAGAAGGGCAAGTACAAGTTAGTTTAGAATAAGAAGCTTGCTTATTTGTCCAGTTTTCTTGAAGCTGATGAAACCTTTTGGCCTCACATAGATCTGTCAATCTCTCACCATCCATGAATTTATCCTACAAGTTACTCTTGTGTCTGTTACATTTTTTGTATGAAAGCACAAGCTGTCAACACTCATCCATTGTCGGTGAAGTGGCCTGCAGCTATGGAAAATTATTTTCCTTTATATGATGTGCATGAATTACATAAGGTAACTGTGTTTTTTCCAGATATAGTCTTTCACTGAAACAATTTGGCATAAGTGTTCTGTTAGGAAAAATAATACAAAGTGGTTCTTCGAATATTACAGATACAACTACCACCTTTTTGTGACTCAACATATAGCGCAGGTGGTTACCTAATCATACGTGTAGGTGTAGCAAACAGCTCTGAAGCTTCCTGTGTCCTCTTTGCTCACTCCTGTCCAGTGGCTTATCTGCTGCATTCAGCTCAGTGTGGCCTATGGTGTCAGAACTACAGAGCACAAAGGGAGGTGAAGAGGCTGAATTTTGATTTATTATGTAATGCTATACAGGACAGGTAACTTCTAAGTTCATTGATCAGCTACCTGTAAAATAATATTGACAACAACGTAGGGCTATGGAGAGGATTAGTTAAGTAGAGGCGTCAATTGTGTTTTGAATTTGGAGATTGTTTTGGGGCTTTTTTTAAGCCTATTCCTATGAACACTTCAGTATATTGGGATATTTTTAAACTGCCTTTTCAAGGATTTCTGTCTGTTAATGGTCCCTCATTCTGCTTCCTCTATCTACAACATAAATTCAATTTCATGGCTGCTTATCAAATCTGTTTAAAAGATTGTGATCTTTCTTTGATGCTGTGGAGAGTTATCCATGCCTCTTAAAGCTCTGGATTTCATTGCTCTTCTATCTTCTACTTAGCACTGCCATGAGCATCTACTTGTGCTATTGCAGTCAGTCGATCCCTTTTCGTAGCAGAGTACTCCTGTATGAGTACCTCAGGACTTAAACGGGCTTTGTCTGTTTCTATGTAAATTGACATATCAGTTCTAACCTACCATTTCATTTCCTCTGTTGTTTGATAACTATTTTAGAGACTAATTGTTCACTGCTACAGTAGCAGACAATCAACCCAGCTTATTTCAAAAATAAAGCGGTGGATTTGTCTACACAGTAAGGCCCAGACAACAACATAGTAACACTACATGCATTTTGGATGGATGGATTTTTTCCCAACTTCTATCCAATGCTTGGTGCAGTTCACAGTGTGGCCATTAACCAGGGCACCTCTCTAGGTACCTTGATTTTGAACAGGCTTAAACATGAGTTAAATGTTCAATCCTGTGAAAACTATAACACTTTTGAGAATGTGCAAAAGCACTTCTATCAATAGATAGTCTGAGAACTTTAAGGGGTTAAATAGACATTTAAGGTGCTAAGAGCAGAGGGTCCAAGAACCTCAGCTATGAAATTTAGGTGCCTGACTTGTTTTTTGAATCTAACATTTCCTCGCCTAATAAGGGTCTGGTGTCAGCAGCGAAACCAGGCAGTGCAGAAGAGTATTGTGCAAGACCACACAGCACCAACATTACCTCTTAATCTACCTTGCACCTATTCCAAGGCTGTGTTCTTTAAGCAGACTGCAAAAGAAAAACTCAGAATTGTGTTAGAATGATTGGCAGCTGGCAGAGAGGCATGATCATTATTGGTTGGAAGCACCAAATGAATTTTCACCTCTGTTCCTGTGGTGGCTTGACCTTGGCTGGATGCCAGATGGCCACCAAGTTGCCTGTTAATCCCCCTCCTCAACTAGACAGGGGAGAAAAATACAACAAAAAACTCATGGGTCGAGATAAGGACAGGGAGATCACTCGCCAATTACCATCTCGGACAAAACAGACTTGACTTGGGGGAATTAATTTAATTTATTACCAATTAAATTAGAGTAAGACAACAAGAACTAAAACTAAATCTTAAAACACCTTCCCCCCACCCTTCTTTTCTTCCTGGGCTCAACTTCACTCCCAATTTTCTCTACCTCCTCCCCCTGAGCGGCACAGCGGGATGCGGAATGAGGGTTGCAGTCAGTTCATCACACATTGTCTCTGCTGCTCCTTCCTCCTCACTCTCTTCCTGTGCTCCAGGGTGGGGTTCCCCCCCATGGGAGACAGTCCTCCGTGAACTTCTCCAGTGTGTGTCCTTCCCACGGGCTGCAGTTCTTCACAAACTACTCCATAGTGGATCCTTTCCACAGGGTGCAGTCCTTCAGGAACAGACTGTTCCAGGGTCAAAAGTCCTGCCAGCAAACTTGCTCCAGCGTGGGCTCCTCTTCACAGGGTCCCAGGTCCTGCTAGGAGCCTGCTGCAGTGGGGGCTCTCCAGCGGGTCACAGCCTTCTTCGGGGTCATCTACCTGCTCCAGAGTGGGGTCCTCCACGGGCTGCAGGTGGATATCTGCTCCACCGTGGACCTCCATGGGCTGCAGGGGGACAGCCTGCCTCACCATGGTCTTCACCATGGGCTGCAGGGGAATCTCTGCTCCGGAGCCTGGAGCACCTCCTCCCCTCCTTCTCCACTGATCTTGGTGTCTGCAGAGTTATTTCTCTCACATATTCTCACTCTTTTCTCCTGGCTGCTCTTGCGTAGCACCTTTTTCTCCTTTTTAAACATGTTATCACAGAGGCACTACCACTATCATTGATAGGCTCGGCTTTGGCCTGCGGCAGGTCCATCTTGGAGCCGGCTGGCATTGGCTCTGTCGGACATAGGGGAAGCTTCTGGCATGTTTTCACAGAAGCCACCCCTGTAGCCCCCCCGCTACTAAAACCTTGCCATGTAAACCCAATACAGTTCCATATACCACACTGAGAAACTGAAAAGTCAGTAGCTTAGATCACTGCATATTTAACACCCTTTCTTAAGTTAAACAGGTGAAAAGTTGACAAGCATATACCAGAACATATGTGCTTCAGATTCAAAATTTGACATTTAGCATTTGCTTTGAAAAAGACCAGATAAGAGCTTGAACTGGGTGGTTTTGGTGTGCAGAGGTCAAAATTATTTAGCAAATCTCCTGGGACAAACAGTCTACATTGTCATTTCTAGTGGGGTCTCCATGAATTTTCTGGGTGGGCTATGAAGTCAGAAACACAGAGATCTGAAGCTGCAGCTCTGTATACAACTTTAAGAAAAAAGAAATCATATTACACATCCCTTTTCCTATACCATCACATTAAAGCTTGTCATAGCATGATATAATCATAGTTAGTGCCTGACAGTTAAACATGTAGATGGATGCATTAAAAAAGTCAGGATTTGTGAACTTGGACCTTAGTTGTGGGTAGAAGCTAAAAAGAATATTCCATTCTTCTGTTGTGATCCATGAAGGTAGCTCAACTATTGTTCCTAATTGCAAAAACTGTCCATGAAAAATTCACAACATTTGGTTAAAAAGATGAAATCTTCAAAGAAGGAGTCAAAACCCTCCCTGCCTTGAGCATAATTTTGGCTCACAACTTCATGGTGCTTTCGCAGCTACTGGGTTTAATGTTAGTCTTCAGCACTGTAATTGAAAACAAAAGTTGTTTTTATTTTTAACTGCTTATCCCATGGTGGAAATGTTAATAAAATGCTGACCTGGACGAAGGTCCTGGTTGTAGAAATGCTGAACTGCTGACCAGATGAAGTCAATAGGGACTGGAATTCAGCACTCTCAAACAAAAATCATAGGGGTGAAATTTTGACCCCTGTGAACATAAAACTTCAAGGGACTTCAATGAAACCGGGATTTCATGCTAAATCTCAGAAAGTAGGTACCCCAGATGAAAAGTGCCCAAACTAAAAGGCCCCTTTGGAAAACCAGCTTTTGAATGACTTACTAGAATTCACACAAGGAGTCATTGTCAGAACTGAGATGAACTCATGATTTCCTGGCTCTTACTGTTTGAAATTACTTCTTAGAACTGGCTAACGTAGCAATAAAAGCAAATTTTGTACTGCAATCATTTCTGATACTGTGTTCAACTTTATAAAATATGTTCCTTGGGGGTGAAATTAATGAGCAACACATGAAGACTGCTTATTCACACTTTATGCAGCTGCACCTATGAGAGGATTGGGAAAGATGAAATCCAGCCTCAATACAAGGCCGTGATGTGATGTGGCCAAACTTCAGGGGGTTGTGGCTTTCATTTAACCTTATAGGCTGGAGTAATAGCTGCTGAATCTCTGCATGTTCTTCGTAAGGATTCCAAGCAACTTGATCTTGATCTGACATTTTGCAACTCTTTTCCAAGCCTATTCCTAAATGTTTTGCCACATCTCTGTTTGAAGCAGAATCAGGTCTTTTTCCATGGCTTTCATACAGGAGGAATACATTGCTTCTTCTCGTAATTCCTTTATCAACAGTTTCTGAGTAGGATCTACTTATTGCGCTTCTGGAGGTTGATGACTTCACGTAAGTTATGGGCAACCCACAGAAAATGGCTTAAAAAAATTTCCTCTGGCACTGTCTATGTTATATGGATAATAGTGAGCTTTCATACAGTGTTGTACCATTCACAGCCCAGACATTAACATATGTAAGGCTTATCAGTTCAATGTGAGCTGTGGAGAATAACCAAGTATCAAGGAAGAGTGGCATACAGACCTGGTTGCCTGCCCTGTTTTTACACTGTAGGTTCTGTGTTGCACTTCCTTTCGATAGGTGGTTTCAATTTTTAGCAAAAAAAAGAGGAAAAAAAAAAAGCACACCATAAGAATCTTTGTTGAGAAGGGAATAGGAAAGAAATGAGACCTAATATCTCCTTCTCTTCTCTGGTTATGCCCTTTTCACCATGCAGGTGAGGGGGTATATTGCACAATAAATCATAATACCAGTAATTCTCAAATTATTTGAGATAATTTTGTTAATATTAATATTAATTTGTTTCAGATGCTGCCCTCTTTCTTATGAAAGACACACACAATTCCTTTCATCAGGAGGATGAAATTGTCTTCTGAGGTCTAAATATTACCAACTTTGTTAAACCAAAATTTCTTCTAAAAATCAATACGATTTGGACTGCAGAAAGACTGGAAATGAACGACAGAGATTGGCTGTAAACTAGAAGGTCTGCATCATATACTCACTAAGGTACAGTAACACTAGTAAAAATGCTTTAAATTTAAAATATGTTTTGCTTGTCTCAAATGGAGTACTTTCTTATTCACGAGCCAGACTTTGCTATATTTTTAAGTAGTCTTCTCTGATGATAACTGTGGCAGGATTCCTGTGTTGTAAGATAGCATTTACAGCATATCTACGTGACATTTTGCCAGCTGATGGGAGTTCAGTCTGCCCCTACTTGCAGTTAGCTTGATGTCATATAAACAGGGATAGCTTATCAGTAAGACCGAGCTAATATTTGTGTTAGCTCATCTCCAGCACTGCTACCTCACTTCAGAATAGTAATTACAGTAATTGCATGACTTCCAGTACAAGAGGAGTCTGGAGATGGAGAGCGGAGTGAGATCATGTCAGTACACCAGTGTAGGCATGTCCAATGGTGTTAATTAAGATGGGAGATCCTATCTTCTTAATATAGTAGATGAAGAAAAGGAAATGTTCTTAAAGGAAGAAGGTGGATGAAGAAAGATAAATGTATTAACATAGAAGAGGCTGAGAATCCCAAGCTTGTCAGAAGCAAGAGCTATACAGAATATTATGAGTAACTTCCTCAGAAAGAAAATAGGTTTAACGTATTGATCTTGAAGAGAATTACACCGTACTTTCTCATTATCCTACTTGCAGATTTCTCAGGTGAGCTCCTAAAAATACCAGAGATAATTATAAACATCCTCTATTATGAGTGTCATTTGATTCCAAATAAAGACACCCTGATGAAGATAGAGTTAGAAATATAGCACTAGAAAAATATTTGTTTCACCTCACAAAAAGATGGTATCTTTTAAAATCCCTGTTGGATTGTTCCACCTACTGTATTTTAGAGTAGACTCTCATGGTAGTATAAAAAAGAGGAACTATTTATGACTTCCCATGTTAACCGCATTGCAAAATAATCACTTTAAAAAGAAATGGCTGACATATTTAAAAGAAAAGTATTCCTTCTGTAAAATGTTCATCTAGAATTTCCTGTGTTTGATTACTCCTAAGACTAATCCTCTATCTCCTGCTTTTACATAAATATTCACAAAACATTTCAGTTGTTAGAACTGTTCTTGCTGTTGGTCTGTTCAGTTAAGCATGTGTCTTTATCACTTTGTCATGAAGATTAATTTGTCTTTTCTGTTTATTTTGATGACTTATTTGTAGCAAACAGAAACCACCCCCCAAATAAATAGAGAATCTAAGATGGCCTTCTAAAAATCAGCAAAACAAAATACATCACCAGACCAAAAAAGATGAAATTCCTGAAAGCTTAAAAGAGACTTGCTTGAACAGATTGTTTAGACCTTTTCTTATTGTCATCTTTCATAAAAATCAGGTGAAATAATTTTCCTTCTTTTTTGACAGTTGCATTTTTATTAAACATTTATTTCATTTTTGTTCAG
>NW_009197196.1:23461-24017 GCF_000690835.1 Fulmarus glacialis
GCATTTTCTTTACACTCATAGAATATGTCATGCCATTGGTTTTGGAAGGTATATGTCCCATTCAGGGTTGAGGCCCATAGGTGAAAGGGAATGAAAATAATTTACTATAATTCTTACACAGTTTTAGTGTATCTAGAAAGTTCTGTAAGTGTTATTTTTTTGGTAACTGTTATCTCCTATCAATACTTAATTTAATAAAAAATTAAATAGTTCATCTTAAGATATCAGATTTTGTTGCAGAGCTGAGCTCTGGCTAGAATAGAATAAAATTTATATGCTTGTTTAGATTATTTACTTGTTTGAAATGGTGACTTTCTTGTCTATTCTGTAGATATGAAAGGGATCAGATTCATTTGATTACTTCTGAACATAATTATGTTTTCTTCCTGGCAACATGAATATAGTAAACTAATATAAGAAGGCTCCAGGAGAATGCTTACACACTACCTCGTACTGGAAATGAAATAAAGACCCCATCAAACATTTAATATCACGAGGTAGTTTTGAACTCTCCTGTCTCTCTGCAAAAGTGGCAGGGAGGAATGCTGAAGGGAAC